>NC_046156.1:196345905-196365070 GCF_011064425.1 Rattus rattus
AAAATAGAGATCCCTCTAGAGGACAGTCTGGATACAAAGGGGCCTTGGTAATACACTCAGGCCTTTCAGTAGAATCCAAAAGAGGAAGCGAAGAGGACACAGCTGAAGAGAGATACAATGCTGGCCTTGCAAGGTCAGGGAGTTGAAGGCCAGTGCTGCTCTAGACTTACACTGACTAGAATGGAAACAGAAAGAACCATTTTACTTATGTCCTGCCAGACAGAGACAAGATTGATGTGTGCACTGCTTGGGGCAAGTGGGTTAACACTAATATGGCAGGAATTCTTAGGCATGCAAGCCAGGAATACAATGGGAAAATAATAATGGACTCAAAATCATCTCTGGCTTCAACCCCAGTTATTTTGAAGGAGCTCTAATACAGTCACAAGTGTCACTTACCACACACCACAGGAAGTTCTTTTCTGAGCCTTTGGGAATCTCTGGGAGTAATAAGTCCCAAACTATCTCATTTTGTCGCTACCATGGTCACTCTGTTCTTTTCTATACCAACTCTCTTTGTAGAAGAGTCAAGTCAAGGTCATCATTGAAGGTAATGCCAAGGTTGTTGGTTACAATATTCCAAGGCCATTGACGACCCTTGTTTATAGCTAGTGCTTTCCCTGCCCACTGTTTGCCACCTTGGCGTCCTGCAGACCTAATATGAAACAGCCTGTCAGCACATACCCCCTTCTGTGACAGCCTCTGCTGGGAACTGTGCTCATCCAATTTCATTAGACATCGCTCAGAGGGCAGTTTAATGGTACTTGCTGAGCAACGCAAGTCTCTATTTTTTTTTTTCAAATTACTGGTCAAATCTCCTTGGACCAAGTTCCTGGCCCCCTCCCTCATTCCCACTATCCTGTATGAGTTTCTGTTCCTGGAGGGTCTACGGACATTGGGATGTAGAGGTATTATTGAGCTGACCCACAGTACTCTGGGCATGCGGTCTCACAGCAAATTATAGGACGACTGCTGTTCAGAGTAAAGCTCAAAGTCAGGCTATAGTGGTACATACCTTTAATCCCAGCACCCAGGGGGCAGAAACAGAAGATTCTCTGTGAGTTCGAGGCCGGCCTTTTCTTCAAAGCAAGTTCCAGACAGCCAGGCAAAAAGACTGTTTCAAAAAGAAAAGAAAAGAAGGAAGGAAGGAGGGAGGGAGGGAAGGAGGGAGGGAGGAAGAAAGGGAGGGAGGGAAGGAGGGAAGGAAGGAATGAAGGAAGGGATAAAAATGAAAAGAAAAGAAAAAATAATGTAGAATATTGAGACTTTTGCTGCACTATTAAAAAGTATTGAAAAGCCTTAACTCCTTGATTCTGATTTTTTCCAGTTCCTTTTTTTTTAAAAAAAAAAAATCACTTTTGTTCAAAATAAAGCAGGGCTATGGAGACGGTTCTATGGTTAAGTGCAATGGCTGCTCTTCCAGAGGAACAGGGGTTCAATTTCTGGCACCCACATAATGAATCACAGCCGTCTCTAACTCCAGTTCCAGGGAATCCAGTGCCATATTCTGGGCTCTGCAGGTATCAGATATGCCCAGACAGGCAGGCAAATAACCCACACACATCAAACAAGGAAATAATAATTTTATGAGAGAGAGAGAGAGAGAGAGAGAGAGAGAGAGAGAGAGAGAGGAGAGAAGAGAAAAGAGAGGGGAGAGGGGAGAGGGGAAAGAGGGGAATAGGAGAGAGAGAGAGAGAGAGAGAGAGAGAGAGAGAGAGAGAGAGAGAGAGAGAGAGATCGTCTGGAAGTGGTGGCATAAATTTTACTGAGAAGATTTAACTTAAAACTCAATCTAAATGAAGAGGCCATGTTTATAGCTGTATAATCCAGTAACCACACATTCCATACTATACTTATGAATATCTTCAGATGAAATGAATGGTCAGTTGATCACTGGGGAAACACAGAAAACAAGTGAGGTACTAATCAAGGAAACAAAATCAAGCAAGAAAATGATGAACTTGGCTACCTCACAGGCAATAGTGCACATGTGCTTATGTAATTCAGTGGCACCTCATGACAGGCTACAGCTGAGGAGCACAAGAAGGATGACATTACTTAATTTTTCAATCTGAGCTCCCAATTCTGGTGGACAAACTTAACCACAGCCCTTCCTGAGATAGCCCCATGTCTCTAGACTTCTCTATAGCAAGATGTGTGGCATAAGGCATGTGTAAAGTGGGAAATTCTAGCACCCTCATTTCCTCTGATAAATCTAATCCCTATTCTTGTGGTCATCTTAGGTTTCCAATTTAAAGGAGAAGGAAAATATCATAATCACTGATAATCCTGAAGTAGCAGTTTTATTTCATGTTTTCAAGTAGCGTTCTAATAATACTGCTGTCCGGCATATCAAGGTTTTGGTACTTTAAAAGATGTTTGTGGGGGTTTTTTTTGACAAAACTGATAAATGTCACCAGGACATCAGCATCTTCAATATATTCATTATGTAGCTAATAAAAATGAAAGAGAAGAGGCAATATAGTGACGTTCTTACAAGTGCCTATTCTGTAGGCTGACTTTACCCTTAAACTAGATCTTTCTCACTACCAAATGAGCCCAAGATAATGAGAATTAAGCTTTCTCAACCTGAGTTTTCTTCTATATAAAAATGAAATGGAGCTGAAGAGATGGGTCAGTAAGAAGGTGTGTGTTGTACAGGCCTGAGGACCAGAGTTCAAATCCACTAAGCATATGTAAAACATCAGCCTGTAATCACAGTGGATCAATGGCAACACAGGAAGAGAAGGCAGGAAAACCCCATGAAGCTCATAGATGGGCCACACCAGTCTGCAAAACACACACACAAAAGAGATTCTATCTAAGACAATGAGGAAAGCAAGGACCAGCACGGCAATCTATCTTTTTGACTCCATACGTGCATTGTAGCACAAGCATGTCCACATGAACTCACAAACATGAACACAAACATTCACACACATGCACACCTTACATACAAAAAAAGAGATAATGACACTTTTAAGGTAGTGAAAGGAGTGGTTGGTGCTCAATGACTGCCTTCTGCTCTATTGCGTCTAATAACTCTATGCATCTATGTGGGGCTAGAAAAGGCCCCAGTGGGATGCAAGTAGAGGAAAGTGAACCAATTCCTATCTTATTGCTTAAAAACATTTACTTCATGATACAGAGAGAGAGAGAGAGAGAGAGAGAGAGAGAGAGAGAGAGAGAGAGAGAGACCCTTTGCAATGGCAGGTCACAGAGACCAGATGTTCTAGTTACAAGATGGGACCAGCCTTGACACCCATTAGAAGAAAGCAGTGCCTTGGAGACTTTCCCAGACCACGCTGGAATATGATGTGGTTAAGAAATAGACTTTTGTTGTGTTAAGCCATTGAGATCTTGAAGCTTATCTGAAGAAGCAGGGAATTGCTGTACCCCACAGGACACTGAGTTACTCACCCATTGTCTGCCGTGTAAAGATCACAGTATTGGTGATCTTTGTCACTGACATCACCGCATCATCATTAGCAAGAACATCTTGGCTTCAAAAGATTTGAAATTAAGATTTCACTTGTCACTCACTAGCAATACCAAGACAAGTCATCACTTAGAACATCGTTTGATAAACAGGGAGAGCAACCCTTGTCTCTTGGTTGTACTAAGTAAGGATTATCAAAGAAAGATGGAAAAACTTTTGGAAACTGAGAAATGATTGATCGGCTGTTTCTCATTCTGCCCTGTCATTTGTTGTCAATACTTCTAGAGTGGTGGTTCTCAACCTTCCCAATGCTTCCACCCTTTAATACAGTTCCTTACGTTGTGGTGACCCCCAACCATAAAATTATTTCAATGCTGTAGAAGTTAGTTCTAGTTCTTCCTCCAAGCCGCATGCTCCCAGAAACAAGACTCAGACTCAAAATATATTTACAAATACCTTGGCTACATAGCTAGGCTCTCCTCTGACTAGATCATAACTGAGAATAACCCATTTATTCTAATCGACATTCTGTCACATGACTGGGTTACGTGTGCTCAGGTACCATGTATCTCATCACATCTCCCCCCATCTTCTTGGGTGAATCTCTCATGCCCGGCACTATCCCAGAATCCTTTCTGCCTAGTGGCTGTTCCACCTCCTATTTCCTGATGAAGCTATAGGCCATGAAATTTATTATTGACCGGTGCCACATCCACAGAAAACAAGATATTTTCTCTACACATTGCTACTTCATAACTGTAATTTTGATAGATATAAATTATAATATATTTACATATGTGATCCCCAAAGGGATCATGACCACAGATTGGGAACCTCTGTTCTAGAGCATTTCCTCAAGAGCATTATCTTATTGATGGGATGATTAGCCACGTGACTTGCTTTAGTCAATAGTGTGTGAGGGAATAGATAGGGCACATTTAAATTTGAGCAGCATCTCAGAGAATGATGGCTTGTGAGTTAGCAGTATCTCTTTTCCTCCCTTTGACATGGGAAAGGCATATCCCAAACTGACATTTCTCTTTCCTCCTGGCCTTGCAGTTACAATGTTGGAGATTAGCAGCTGGAGAGGTGGCTCAGAGCACTGGATGGTCTTCCAGAGGACCCAGGTTTAATTTCCTGTGCCCACATACTAGCTCACAACTATCTATAACTCCAGTTCCAGGGTATCCAATGCCCTCTTCTGCCCTCTGACAGTACCAGGCTCATGCATGGTACACAGATATACATTGAGGCAAAACGCCTACACC
Source organism: Rattus rattus (assembly GCF_011064425.1). NCBI lineage: Eukaryota > Metazoa > Chordata > Mammalia > Rodentia > Muridae > Rattus > Rattus rattus. The sequence goes on from NC_046156.1 coordinate 196,350,613, forward strand.
CATAAAAATAAATGAACTAATTTGAGATGTTGGAGTTCAGAAAACAATACTCCAAAGTGAAGGCCTAAAGAATGGTCTCAGATTTGAAGGTTCCCTCTGACCTACAGTGATCTGTTCCCTGTTTGACTCTATTCCCTTGAGGCAGAGTATAGATGAGAGGATCTGTCTTCCCAGCAAATCATAGAAACTACAATCTCTTTTCCCTCAAATCCAGGCATGGAGCCTAAACATACTATTCCAGTTCCCCCTCACACACACAAACACACTTTTCTGTCTTAAGTATGACCATAAATATATTATTTGGCCTATCTTGTCTGTAGCAAATCATAAGACCACCTGCCATAGTGAAAAGGTGCCATCCCTATCCCTAGGAGGAGGGGATACCACAGTCTTCCTGGAGTCTTTTGTCAACAGTTGAGGTCCATATTGGCACCCTTGTTAAAGTCTTGTTTAGACAGCTGTCTAGGTGATACTTCATGGGTGTAGCCTCCCTAACATTTCTAGGATATGCAGTCTCACGGTATCCTACCTCTTCTTCTGAGATGTCCCCTGAGCCTTGATGTAACAGTCACGTTGTAGATGTATAAGTTGGGGCTTGCCACCACAGAACCATTTGTTCTCTGCATTTTATTCAGTTGTGGTTTTCTGTAAGGGTCTCCATTCAATCAGATGTCTACAGGACTATGCATGTGTCATCAAACCTGTGCAGAAAATGCAGAATTCATTCCCCATGAGTTTCTCTATCCTCCCCAAACTTCAAAAGTAATAGAAAACTAACACCAAATAAATGTGTTGCATTTTCTATTGCTAAGATGGTTTTTATTGCAGAAAGAGTCCATTCTGAACATTTACAATGGGAAGGAAAAGGATCACCAGCGTCCCACCACCAACAACCCCTTCTCCTAACAAACTCTGAAGTAGCCAAAGTGGAATTACAATCCACACAAATTATAAATTTATTGCTCACTACTGATAGTGACTAAAATTTAGTAATTATCTGTCGCTACAATATAAAATTAATTTTCACTAAGTTGCATATTAACCAAACTTAATAACAAATAGTGTTATACTAGTGCCACTAATGATGCTCCAGAGATTAATTTGTAGAGGTTTTCCTCCTTCATCTTTGACCAACTTTTCTTTTAATGGGTTCTTTGAGGGAGGAAATAGTTCAAGTGTACACATGAAAAGTCTTCAGATCAATAAATAAGGTTTGCATGAAGAACCAAGACTAGAAAAGAAAAGGTACATTTACCTGGAAGAAATTGAGTGCCTCGCACCATTGTAGACTATGGAAAATAACAAGTCTAATGAAAATAGCATCCAGTTTTATTATATACTAATAGAATGCAGGGCAAAAGCGTGAAATGTTTGTCAAAAATCTGGCCCATAGACTAATTTTTATAGAAACATGATTCTCCATATAGTCAGCTTCTACGTCTTCTTTATAACTGCAAGTGGTTTCTACTTATTAAATTTTGGGTTAAAGAATAAATTCTAAATTAAAAAGACCCGAATTTGATTTAATGCCAAAACAGTGATTAACTTACATGACACACATAATATCTTGTAGGGGAGAACAGGAGGAAACTTTAGACAGACAGAAAAAGAGAAAATTAGGAGGTTACCACTGTAGGAACATTTAAGTATTTGGATTTAAATATTTGAAGGCTTGTCTTCCAGAATAAACCCTAGATTTATTCTGCATAATTTAAGATGCAAAGTAAAGTGATTAGGAGTAGAAAAAATGAGATTTTAAACGAAGAAATTCCCCCTAAAATTGAATGCGCTCCATAGAATTTGGGGTTGAAGATTCATAAAGGGGTATAAATAAGAATTATTCAGGATGCAAAGGCTTTTCTATATTGGAAGAATCAAAATTAATTTGCAGAGGACAAGTCTGAATTCTACCAGCAAAATGCCCTGGGTAGGCTATTAATATTCACAATCTACAGTAATATTGGAAAATGAAATTTATTTACCAAAGAGAAGCATGAAACTGGAATTCCTGGTATGATTATATTCCCACAAAGGGTATTCATCATTGTTTCACCATAGTCAGAGCAGCCAATGTTCAATTAGGTTTTAAAAGAGGCTGTTCTATTACAAGTGGATTTACTTTTTTTTTTTTTTTTTTTTTTGTCACCAAAAGAAAGTCACATCCTTGGGAAACTCTATTTTAGTCCTGACATTTCTGGGTTTTTTATTTCTCTAACAGAGGGGGTCAAATGACTACAGAAATATAGCTCTTCCCAACCAGTGAAGGAAAGGACAGTGGCCAACACAAATATTATAGCACAAGGCTGGACGGGTAGAGAAATAATAAAAAAAAAAATCAGTCCCTCCTAAAGGTTCTCTGAAAATAAATGGTCATGCCAACCACAGCCACAGGTGTAACACCACAGTCCAAAGGAGAGCTTTTATCAGCAGATGTTGGCCTCAGGCACACACACGTGCAGCTTCCTATACATCTTTAGCATACATTTCCTGAAACTTAAGAACAAGTCGATCATTCATTGCCAAATGAAAAAGCAACACATGCTTTCAAGGGCAGTCTGGTAGGGTTCACATTTTTACAGAAATTCTCCTCTTTCACAAATACCACTGTGTATTCTCTCCTGAGCATCTCTTCCCTATCCATGAGGGCATGTTACCATGCCTCCTCTTGTGAGGGTCTCCTGTGCCTCACTACATGGTAGCCATGGTTCAAGATGGTAATGGTAATGTCAACCCAACTATACTACCAAAGAACATAAGACCCTTGCACTTTAGTAAGTATGTCTCCCTGTACTATCCTCTTGTTAGTCACTGCAAGTTACTGAATTATCATTTATCTCTGAACTTTTGTGCATTATATCCTTTTAGTCTGAAAATTTCACTCTTTTGCAACCACTTGTACCCAGTTAATTAGCTCTCAAACTTCAGCCAACTGGTAAACCTTGTCAATGCTCCTAATGTCATGGCCCCCTGGTTCTTTATAGGCTGCCATTCATGCATACAAGCAGCTGCCTGTATCTCACTAACTAAAGGCAAGTTAGAGTCGGGAGCTGGGTTTTGGCTGAGTTATCTGCAAGTCAACACCCAGGAATAATTCTCAAACAGTGAGGGCCAGGCATTGCTGGATAATGTCCACATCCAGCTTGCCTGTCCCTTAGTTGGACAGTCCCAAGTTCTGTGGTACATGGGTCCTTAGAGGACCTCCAGAGGACTGAGTACTATTTGCCACAGCAAAAACCTACACATGAACTCACCTGCTATAGTTCCTCTCTCTCTCTCTCTCTCTCTCTCTCTCTCTCTCTCTCTCTCTCTCTCTCCTTTCTAGTCACAATGCTTCCTGGAATCTGATCCTAAATAAACTTATTTTTTTCAAAGTCATCATAGGGGAAACTCAGATCAAAAGAGTTCTTTCATTGCTGTAAGGTCATGAGTCCCATTGTGCTCCACAGCCTATCAGCACCATTTGCTTGCCTACATCTCTCTTTAAACAGAAAATGTCTTGAAGTCTGACCTGCCTTTGTTTTCCCAGCACCATGGCTTTTGTACAACCAACATGTATTGTTTAATGAAATGGTAAGTAAGGCTCACCTGGCCTCTTCAATTTTCATTACTATTGCTCCCCAAATCTCTAGAAAGTGATATGTAAATTAACAAATGAATAGCACTGTTTTCTGAGTCAGAAAACCTATATTCTAATGTCATCTATATTACTCCCAATATGTTCCCTGATAACTTCATGCTATACCTAGCTTGACTAATCTGTCTATAGCTCATCTATTTCAGTTCCCTTCTGTTTCATATGCTCAGTGTCATAGAAGACGTGGAAGTATATTCAAAACTGACAGAAGCTCATTGATATACCCCCAATGATCATTAAAATATAAAATAGCAAAAGGTATTAAATAAGTTTGCTAGAAAGCTTACACTAACTTAGAATAAGTGTATAAATAGTAAATAAGCCGACAGGGGGAGGAGGCAGAGACATAGAAAGGGTAACTAAAAAAATAAGAATGTAAAGGGTTCTTATGAAGGGAGGAGGAGGCAAAAACCAAGAGGTTAGAATGGGGAGAAAAATAAAGACTTGCAAATAATACAAATGCTTAAATACAAATTTAGATAAAATTAAGAACAATTTTTAGAATATGGCAAAATCCAAATATCCCTAAGTACTATAGAGATAAATAAAACACAGGAAGGATGAAGAGCAGTAGGAAGAGGAGGAAAAGAAGGAGGAAGAGAAATGTTGGCAGCAACTAAGTCAGGCGAAAAGGTTCACCGACAATGAGAATAATATATAGACAAAACTTGAGGAACTGGGAAGGGAAATAAAACAAAAAAATTATTTTTAATAATAATGCAATAATCTGTAATAAGATGTAGCAAGTGGTGGGGAAAGGGGTCTCACAAGGCAGAACAAAGATGGAGAGACAGACAGGATAAAGTGTTAGAGCAGTTTTCTAGATCCTAAAATTTTAAAGGCTGCCAGTTATGCTCTCTGGGGTCATGGTAGATGTCAACTGAACGTGTGGATCTTAACATTCCTGTGGTTTATGCTGTTGTTGAGTCTTGGACAAGTGTTTGAAGTCTGTCAGAGCTGTCTTTGTTTTAGAAATGTCCCTTTGCTTACCAGAGGCCTCTGCTGACCATACATAGTTTTGCAGGGCTCTCCTGCCCTTCCACCACCCCCCGCCCCTGAGATACCCCAGATCCAAATACTCTGGATTTGGTTAAGAGGCCAGAGGTTCTTTCCAACTGTGTTGTGACTCTGAGGAAACACCCAGGCTCAGAGATCTGTACAATGTAGATGGCCTGGCTTTGTACTCTCAAGACCCCCTCTTTATTAATCACCTTGCTGAGGGATACAGCTATGGGTATCATGTACATCATGGGACTCTGAGTCCCATGGCAGTTATGTGGTTCAACAGGTTGATCCACCCATTGTCCTCAGATATATCAAACCCTAGGGTTATTTATTCTGTTGTGATCTTCTCCTGGCCATGAAGAACAAGGCTCCCTTTCCTTATAGTGCAGCTTGCTGCTTAGATGAAGCCTCCTCAATTCATTCTGTCAGCATCTGACCCATCTCTTCTCCGTGGGTGCCTCCTTAAACCTTACCTCCCCAAGGTAAGGCCTCAGCAGGCCAAGCTGAGGTTCTATGACCTGTGATTGTTTCCTATTCTCAGACTGCTGTCTACATGGGTCATTTCTTTCTTTTTTCTTTTTTTCTTTTGTCAGTTTATTTTATCATAACATCAGGAGAATAAACCAAGGTGGAGCCACTGTTATTTTAACACAGTTCTCCAGTGTGAGGCTCAGAGCTCTTAGAGGAAATTGCTGGCATAGGAATGCCACAAGAAACATAAAATGATAGTGGAACATTTTCTTGTGCTATGATGAACGAGGTTAAGATAGGAATAATGATAATGAAAGCAATGACGGACAAGCCACAGGAACCAAATCTATTTTAAGAACAAAATCTATAACTATTCAAGTAGCAGAATTAACTGTAATAGTATGTAATCCTGAGTCAAGATAAAAAATGAATACTTACACATTTATATTTATATAAATATTTTATATCTAAATAAAATAGATAAGTCGTTCGCAGAAGATTTCTTTTTCTTATGAAGGAAATCATTTAATTGGGGCTTGTTTACAGTTTCAGAGGTTTGGTCCATTATCATCATGGTGGGGAGCATGGGAGCATGCAGGCAGACACAGTGCTATGAGAACAAGTTCAGAGTTCTACATCTGGATTCAGACTGTAGGCAGGAAGTGACAGAGCTTGAAATGGGATTTTGAAAGCCCACCCCCAGACATACTTCCTATAACAAGGCCATAGTAGGTCATTTCTGAAAACAGATTATCTTTCAAGATGGTACCTGGAGAGCCAGATATATGGTTCAGTGGCTAAGAGCACTTGTTACTATTAGAGGACCCAAGTTACATTCCCAGTACCCAGGTTAAGTAGCTTATATGCAACCATAACTCCAGTTCTGGGGAATCCAATACCTTCTCTATGGGCAACTTTGCACACAAGGTATAGACACACAAACATGAACACACAAACACAAACACACTCATGTATGCTCACAAAAATAAAATAAAAAAAATAGAACTAAATTTTTTAATTAAAAAAAAAAAAAGATGGCACCTAGCCACTGTTCTCTATGTGCATAGGGTGATAAGACAGGATTCCCTCTATGGCTGAGTCACCATCTACAAGAGGGATCAATGTCTCAACAAAACCCACAACTGGATCTGAGGCTTGGGAGGTTTCTGAGTATGTCCTGAGGCACAACTGCCTGCTTCTCAGCTGGTTCATCTTTCTGAAGCACTTTCTCCTTTCCCTCCCCTCACAAGGGAGTCACATGGCTAGCACTGTGTTGGGCTTCCCTCTCTCTCCCTCTCCCTCCCTCTCCCTCTCCCTCTCCCTCTCCCCCTCCCTCTCTCTCTCTCTCTCTCTCTCTCTCTCACACACACACACACACACACACACACACACACACCTTCCCCTGAGCAGTTCCCTTGTCTCCTGTCACTGGTTTTGTGGATGTCCAAAGCACCAAAGCACTTCCTGTCTTTGGAATAATATCTGGTTTTCTCTTTTTCTTTTTTCTTATTTTTCTTCTTCTGATTCTCTCCCTCACCAAGTTACACAGAGGTAGTGTCTAAGTTGTCATTCTACCCCACAGTCTCTAGATTATACATTACTTAGTGCTGACTGGGATATTCTACTATATTCTCTACCATATATCTACTATAAATACTTTTTCTCAGTTTGCCTTATCTATTCGTTTTTCTCTCTTTTGGGAGGTTTAAAAATAACATTGTATTTTTATCAAGACTCCAAGATTTCTTTTAATTTAGGGATTATATTTAAAACATACTAGGGGGCGGGGAGAGGGCTCAGTCAGTAAAGTGCTTGCTATGCAAGTGTAAGGTCCTGATTTTGAATCCCCAGTACCCAGTAAAAAGTCAGGTATGAATGCCCATAATCCCCACTGCAGAAGCACAGATGGATGATCCATGGGGCTTGCAGGCCAGACAGCCTAGTGAAACAAGCAAGTTTCTGCACACACGCACACGCACATGCACACACATGCACACACATGCACAAATGAATACAGAATAAATCTTTAGAAATTAGAATAAGTAAGGTAGAGAACAGTTGAGGAAGACACCCGACATTGCCTCTGGCTTCCACACACATGCACATAAGACCCTTTAGCCTTTTAAATATTTTTTTTAAAATTAGGCCCCGCTAATCCCTTTCCTACTTCTGACAACTCCATTTGTCCTATCCCTTTCTTATGTTCATGATTTATTTTACTTTATTTCTATCATTGGGGAGAATGAATGTTATGGTGCACATGTAGAGGTCAAAGAACAACTTTGTGGCATGTGTACACTCCTTCCACATTTACGTGGATTCCAGGGATTGCACAACAATCACCTTCACCTGCTGAGCCATCCTGCTCATTTTCCCTTCTATGTTTGTGTTGAATGTATGTGTGTGTGTGTGTGTGTGTGTGTGTGCCCGCGCGCATGAGCGTGCATGCAAGTGCATGCATTCACTTGTGCACTTCTGTCTGTTCATGATTGCAATGGCCATGTCATATTAAGAATTAATGAGAATGACAGCTTCTCATAGCATCCCTCTCCAGACTCTGGTTCTTAGACACTTGTCACTCCATCTCCCATGATTTTCCCTGGGCCATGAAGGGCTCGATATAACTGTTTCTTTTGTCTATTTTTTAAATGATCAATCTGAAGCTATGAATTTGGGAAAGAGCTTCCTTCCTTCAAGTTCAGGAGGGTTGAGGGGAGGCATGTCTAGTCACGTGAGGAACTGCAGACATTTCAGCAGTTGAGGCAAGGAAACTGCTCTGGGTCTATTTTTAATAATAGAACCAGTGGGCGTACATGCTACTATAATTCTGGAATTCAAAGTGATTATTTGGGGTTTTAATTATTTTTTATATTGTAACAAGTTTAGATAAATAGAAGATTGCAGACAAAATTTCCTGTAGACTTTTACCTAGCTTCTTGTAAGTGTAACATCTTACATAACCCAGGTACAGTTATCAAAACTAAGAATTAATAATGTGGCAGAAACATTAACTAAATTAGTTAATTGAGCCCTATAAAGATTTTAATAGTAGTAACTGTTCTTTCCTGTTCCAGAATCCAGTCCAGGATGCCAACATGTTGCTCTTTCTGTCTTCTTATTCTTTTCTAACTTGTGATAGCTCTTTCACAACCTTGTCTTGTATCACAACCTTGAGGGTTTTGAATACCCTTAATTCATGTTTCCCTGTGGTTAATTTGATGTTGCAGATTGGGGAGAAGAATACAGTAGAGGTAAATGCCTGTCACCACACCTGATGAAGAGGTGCGTGACATCACCATGTCTAATAATGTCCACAAGGGTAAACTGCTGTCTGCAAACTTGTTCTATCACACTCATCTTTTTCCATGCCTGATGTGTTAAAAGTTAAATTCATCCCATACTCAAGAACAGAAAAGTTAAACTATACCTTCTTGGTGGAGGAAATATGATAAAGACACTACAATCACTAAGTATTTGTATAGACATCATCATGCTGTATGGACAACCCGTGCTTTTAAAGCTTGTGCCCCAACTTGACCATTCATATTGAATCTTACCATCAGTTGTTATTATTTCTGTTTTTTAATGGTGGTTATTCAATTTCCTTTATCCATCTATATTTTATTATTACAAATATTTTGTGTAGAGGAATTAATCCTGCATATATTAATTTATTACCAACAGCCTATATCCACAGGTATTAACTTTATTCTTTAATGTCATGCCCATAATATCTTTGGAAAATTCCATACTTCCTTCTGAAAGTTTCTAGGATAAATTGTATATTTTCATGTTAAACTGAGCTATATAAAACAAGTTGATTTTTTTTTTGCTTTGTTCTGCATTTGGGCATTCAATTGTTCTTTGATTGCTTACTGAAAAGACTATCTGTTCTTCAGTGATTGAAACTATGTTTCAAAAATAATTGGTTACATTCGGGTGGGTCTATTAGAGCTCCCAATCCTGTTCTGTTGCCTTAAACAGCCATTGTTTTACTAAGTCCACAATGTTTTCATGGCTATAACCTCATAGTTTGCCGTGAATCATGTAAATCCTCTTAGTCTGCTCTTCTTTTCCAGAATTTTTATAAACATGTATATATATTTAATTTAATATGTAATTTTTATATAATTACATCATTTCCCCCTCTCCCTTTCCTCCCCCCAACCCTTTCCATGTATCCTGACTGCATTCTCTCAAATTTGGGGGTCTCTTCTACTTTAACTGCTGCTAGATATGCATGTGTATATGTATAAATACATATGCATTTCTAAATATAAAAATACAACCTGATTTGTCCATATAATATTAACTGTATTTGTCTGCTAAAGGCTAACCATTTGATATAGACTAATCAGTTGATATGCCCTTGCCTGGGAAAGACTTTATTTCCTGTTCTCAATATTCCTTAATCACCTGTCAATCTTTGTCTAGCTGAAGCCTGGCGAGCTCTCTGCCTTCCACGTTAGTGTGTCTATTGGTATTGTCCTTGTTCAGGTTTTGTTTAGGTAGCCATGTTGGTGAGACTTCCTTCTCTGACATTACTAGAAGACCTAATGTCAAAGCAAACATCTGTTTCCCTGGCTCTTATAATCTTTCCATTCCATTGTTACACAATGATTCCTAAGCCTTAGAAACAGGAGTTGTATTGTATCCATTGAGATGTATCCATTATGAATGGGCTTCATTACTCTACATTTTGATTAGTTGTGGTTTTCTGTAATGGTCTCCAGATTGACAAGAAAAGTTTCTTCGATGAGGGATGAGGACTATACTTATCTGTACATATAAGGTTAAATATTTACAATGGAGTCAAAAATTATTCTGGTTTAGTAAAATGGCAGGTTAAGGTTTTCCTATAAGATCTATGATGTCACCATGATTTCCTCCTTGTTGAGGAGATCTTAAGTTCAACTAGAGAGCTATTGGTTACTGCCAAGGTATATGTGCCACTACTGCACCCATAGGGCTTTCATGCCATGATGGTCATTGTCCCTTACAACTTTTAGAACCAGTTTACAACATCAATTAGAAGTTTTGATTAGGGTTGTGTTAAATATATTCAACAATCTTCTAAGTCATGAACATGGCAGATCTCCCTGCTTATTGGGTCCTAGGGATTTTTTCCTTTTACTTTTCTTTTCAGTTTTCAAAATATATAGACCTTGCATACATTTTGAGATATATATATATATATATATATATATATATATATTCAAAAGCATCTTTTAATTCTTAAATTCCAAATTTTACTGTTGGCCTATAGAACACAATTGACTTTCAGTCATTGACCTTGCATCCCATGACATTTCTGAGAACACTAAGAGTTCTGAAATCTTTTTAGGTGATTCTTGGGGATTTCCTGAAAATCACATACTCTTCAAACAGAAGCACTTTTATTTCTTCTCTTATAAACTGAATGCTTTCATTTCTTGCCTTATTGCACTGGTTAGCACAAGTGATGTAATCATAAATAAAAGTAATGAGAAAAATTGGGCATTTTTTCTGCTAATCTCATAGAAGGAAATCATAGTTTTACATGTGTTGTAACTTCATAATCATATGCTACTAAGACAAAATCATTTGGTTAGTTAAAGGAGAACCTACAAAGTCATCATTACAGTATGAAACATTAACACATTTTCTTTGTCTCTAGCAGATAAATTTGGAAAGACATTTTAGAGAATCTGAGTATCATAATCCAAATCATATTCATCTCTGCGTGCAGACATATTTCAAAGGTGTAAGCATACAAATACAATGGCCAAATATATGTCATGGAGTCTGAAAGGCTCTCTCTAGTAAGGGTTGCGCTGTCCACATCACTGAACCCCAAACTTCCTCCTGATGATGTCCATGAACCCAGTACTTTGATTTCCTCAGGCTTCTCCTGTTTACTGAAATTCATACTCGGCTTCATAAGTTAAGGTCAGGTGCACTCTCAAAACAGTTTAAAGAGAAAGACTACTACATAGAAAAGAAAATAAATACCTTCTTCCTTTTGCACTCAGTTCTTTCATCAAGAAATTCCTGGATCCATCACCTATCAGTAAATACTTAACAAAAACGCACACGTATGTTCACCATAGGACATACCCACAAATGCTTATAGCATCACCGTTCATAAATGACCTTAGTTCAGGGTTTGTTTTTTTTTTGCTGCCCAGGGATGGCACCACCCATAATAGGCTGGGTCCTCTCACATCAATCATTAATCCGGAAAATGTCCCATAAGTTTGCCCATAGGCCAACCTGGTGCGTTCATTTTCTAAGTTCCTTCTTCCAAAATGACTCTAACTTCTGTCAAGTTGACCAAAAAAAAAAAAATCAGGACATGGCCCAAAAGAAACTATAAAAAAATCTAAATGTAGCTCCCATCACTAGTTATGGAAGACTCAGAGAAAAAGTTGAAGCAGGTACTTAAACATTTATCTAAGATAAATAATACTTTAATGAAATACTTTTAAAATAAAATTAATACTAAGAGTAATGAATAGGACTTTTATCAGTTTTAAAAAGTAATGGTAGAGTAGGCATTACTTTCTTCCTGGCCCAATGGCTCAGTATGGAACTGATAGGATAGATTTATCGATGACCATACACCATAGAATGCTCTTCAGCAATGAGAATGAATTACAACACACAATTACATGGACAAGTCACATAAAGCTAAGTTCAAGGGGCCAAACTCAAAGTGCTAGTAATTCTATTTACTTCAAGTTCCAAGACAGCCAATGCTAATATAGATTATCAGAATTTAAAATACCATCTCAAGCAGCATGAGATGGGTCTCAGAATCTCAGAATATTGCATTTCTTAATCTAGCTATCACATGGGTTTATAGATTCCATCCATCTGCTCTTCATTATTCATACACATACAATACAACATTTTTTAATTTTTTAAAAAATGTTGTCTTTCTCAAAAGCTAAGATTTACAGAAGAAACTTTTTGTGTAAATCACCTAGAGGACGAGGAGAAGCAGGAGGAGCAGGTGGAGGAGAAAGAGGAGGGGGAGGAAGAGGAGGAGGAGGAATGAGAGAAAGAGGAGGAAGAAGAAGAGGAGAAAGAGGAGGAGGGAGAGGAGGAGGAAAGGGGAGGAGAGAAGGAAGAGGAGGATGGGGAGGAGGGAGAAGAGGAAAAGGAGGGGGATGAAGAGGGAGAGGAGGAAGATGAGGAAGAGGGAGAGGAGGAGGGAGAGGAGGAAGATGAGGAAGAGGGAGAGGAGGAAGATGAGGAAGAGGGAGAGGAGGAGGGAGAGGAGGAGGGAGAGGAAGAGGAAGAAGAAAGAAAGAAATGGGGGGTTGGGGATTTAGCTCAGTGGTAGAGCGCTTGCCTAGGAAGCGCAAGGCCCTGGGTTCGGTCCCCAGCTCCGAAAAAAAGAACCCCCCCCAAAAAAAAGAAAAGAAGAAAGAAAGAAAGAAAGAAATGCGATCAGAGCTGTAGAGCTATATGGGATAATTTAGGGCACTATTTTATTTCAGGGCTTCTGTCCTTGACTAATCCTAAGGCCAAAATAAGTCAAGTGAACTCTATTGGTAAACATAGCTAGCACCCAGCCAACACCATGTGTTGCACCCATTTACAACATTAGGCTGTCAGGAGCAAACCCTCCACTGGGCATGACTTGCCAAGTGTTGATTACAGCTGCTGCTTGCTCCAATATTTCTGGAAATAGGACAGTGCAGGCCAGATTCATCCAAATCCCAAAAATCCTTTTCTCTTGAAACCAGACCCTGCCCTATCAGATATGACAAGGCTTCCAAGAAGTATGTAAGGCAAGCATCCAGAAAAAAGAAGTCACTGACCAGCCATGCCAACATTTATACAGCTGTCAGTATGACCAGCCCAATACCACTTAAAGCCCATAACCAGAGCCACACATCATTTGATGGGACAGGAACCATTGGAAGTGGGAAAGGCTATCTCAGAATGTAAATTGGGACCAAACTTGGCACACTGTGTCCTTGTTCCTACATGGGAGCAGAATAATTCCTGGCTTCCAACAGGCCTATGTTTACAGAGACCTTCAGTAGGAAGTACCTTCTACTTTGGGTTTTAGTGGACCCTAAGAGGGGAAAAGCAATAGGAATAGAGAAGAGGCAGCATGTGTCTTTATTTTCCCCTTGGGTATCAGGGAACACTAACAATACTATCATCAGGCTTCTTAGGTGAATGACCAAGCACCCATTTTCCAAATTAGCAGGCTATCAGGCAACCTGCTGATGGTGCTACTTCCAACACACTTTCTTGAAGCAGGTAGAGGCTACAATATAATTGATCTTTGGAGATGCTAAGTGGAACGAGTCAGTGAAGAGAGCAATACTGTAAAAGTCCATCTTCATGACTTATCTAGATTGGTCAAATATAGAGACAGAATGGTGGTTACAAAGACTAAGTATTATGGTGGATGGAGTGGGGAGTTTTTAATTAATGGGGTTTGGGAGAGAAATCCCAGAGATAGATGGTTGATGCTATATAACCAGTGTGAATATACTTAATGCCATTGAGCTTTATGCCTAAAAATGGTTAGAAGGTATGTATATTGTACTTTTTAAGTAGTTATGGGAAGTGGCATTCCCAACCATTCATCATCTCCAGGGTGTAAAATTACCTTGTCCTCCAGCAATTTCACTGTGTCATGACCTGGGTCTACCAGTTGGTTAACTTGAGTTTCTTCAAAATGAACATTTGGGTTAAATGGGCCTCTCTCTAGCCTTCCAACATAACTCTTCTTCCCCATACACCTATCTGAAGAGTGACTATTAGGCTTCCATTAAAATGTTGTGTAAACCAAAAGTGTAAAATAAATGTTATGGGGGTTGGGGATTTAGCTCAGTGGTAGAGCGCTTGCCTAGGAAGCGCAAGGCCCTGGGTTCGGTCCCCAGCTCTGGAAAAAAAGAACCAAAAAAAAAAAAAAAATGTTGGGAAGAGCAATCCTGAACAATATGAAAGGGGGCTGGGTGCTAGGTGGCCAACCCCAAATGGAGTATCAATGGACTTTCTTCACCCCGCTCCCTTTCTTCAATCTTTCCCTTACCAAATGCCTCTTCCTCAGGTCTCCTGATAAGGGAAAATATATTTTAAGAGAAAAGTCTAAATCACACCCCCACAGAGGTACAAAGTGAAATTTCTAACTTGTCAGCTCTAGCAAGGATGTTAACCCACAGATTTTATTTACAGCATGGCATGAGAGGAAATCTGCATGTGGATAAGGAGGTCACAGGGCAAGAGGTGAAACTCCAGAGTGAGGCTTTGATAGTTTTGACCTCCTCATCTCTCACAGCTTCCCTTCTGTCAAGCCTCATCTCTCCTGGAGCCCATTTATAGTTGCCAGGAAACAAATAG
>NC_046156.1:196365170-196417670 GCF_011064425.1 Rattus rattus
AAAGCTTTTTTAATTGTGGGCTTTAGAGGAAAAGAACTATAATTCACAGAAACATAAGGAAGAAGCATTAAAACAAAATGAAGAACAAAGCCACATGGAAGGGAGAGGGCGTGGCTCAGTGGTAAACACTTGCTTAGGACACTCAGTGTTCAAGGTTCAATTGCCAGGACTAAAGAAAAAAATAATAAAAGACAAAGGGAGATCTCAATACAGAAGAGTGCCTGGGAACTAGAGCTTTCTCATGTAGCCTCTTCCCTGAGCAAATCCAGGCACAATTATTGTTGTTGTTATGTCTTGTTCCAGTGGGCTTTATTGAGACTCCATTGTCTTTAATACATCTCTCTAAGCTATTTAAGTAATATACGTTCCTTCATGCTATTTTTTTTAAATAAATTCTAATGTGAAGGTTTATACTGCTTGTCAACTTGACAGGATACAGAGTTACTTAGAAAATGAACTCCAGATATGAGAGAGTTGTGCTAGATTCGGTTAATTGAGGTGGGAAGGCCCACTCTGACTGACGAACTAAATAAAAAGAAGAAAGTGAGCTACACACCATTGTTCTTCCCTGTGGGCTTCCTGACCAGCCGCCTCTGTGACTTCCCTGCCCTGGTGGACAGTAACCTGAAACTTGGTCAGAGTATTTTGTCACAACAAAAAGAGAAGCAATAATACATGTGAGGTCTCCAACTGTGTCTTCAGTCCCCAGAGCATCCCAGGTTTCATGATCACTAGAAGGATTCCCAGGTCTCAGCCCACAGATACTGATGTGCTGCTGTAAAAGGATGCAAAGCAAAGCTAGCAAAGGCAGGGGTCAGCAGGTGAAGTCACAGTGGTAAGTCTCAAACCAGGGACAAAAGGCATGTCTCTCTCCCCTCTCCCTTCCCATCCCCTCACATGGCTTAGGATTATGGCTTAGACTCTGGACTTTCCTAGATGTCTCTGCTTCTGGCTATATCTCCCTTTTATCTACAGTAAACTTTCTCCACCATATCTAGAATTAATCCTATCCTCCCTTCCCCTCCCCTTTCCTCCCCTCCTCCCCTCTCTCTCCTCTCCTCTCCTCTCCTCTCCTTTCCTCTCCTCTTCTGCCCTTTCCTTTTTATTTCTTCTTTTCATTCACACAGGACCCAGAGTTCCTAGATGCCTCCCAACAGAATCTCAGGGTATATTTAAATCTTCCCTCGACACGAAAAATATCTGCCAGGCGTGCTTCCTAGAGAGTCAACGTCTAAGCTACTCACCGGGTCTGGTCATAGAGGCATTCTCTGCCTACCACACATTGAATTCCAGACAGTCAGAAGGAACTTGAATATTCCTCATAAAATATGTTTTTATTTCTTTGGAATTTAATTTTTATTAGTATATACAGATTATATACAAAAATTTTATTGTGATATGGCCATACATGGGCATAACGTTTTACCCACCCCTTACCATCTCCTGTCATCCTCCTATTCCTGCTGAGTGTATCCCATTCCTTTTCCTAGTTTGTGTCCCTTCTACTTTCGTGTCTTTTTAAAAAAATGACCAAATGAGTTTCACTATGGTTGCATACGAGAACATGGGAAGGAGGCTGTTTATAATAGTATGGATACCTTACTAGTGGTGATACCACTAACAAAAATGTCTCTTCCTTCCCAGAAACTACTCGGCACTATCAGGGGTGGCTAGGGTCTCGAGACCCTCGTCTCCATGCCATGACCTTTTATTGGCAGGTCTTACCTTTTGTTCTTCCTGTGCAAGTAATCGTTGCTGTGGTGTCAAGAGTGAATGCACGCACATGCGCAGAAGTCAGGGTTGGGGCCGCCTTCCCTTCCTTCTGTCTCTTGCATTTTTCTTTCTCTTTTGCCTGTGATGGTCCCTGAAACTTGAAGTGTGTGATATATGTGCCTTATTCATGCCTTAGCATGTAACCATCCCCATTTGACTTGCTTTGAGTTTCTGCAGTTACCATCGCCTCATACAAAAAAAGCTTCTCTGACCAAAGCTAACAGCAACTCTAATCTATAGGCATAAATGCAGTTGTGTGGAAGGCACCATGACAAACACCTCATGTCCACTCAGCAAAGCAACATCAGGAGATTTCCCACTAAGGCATATGAACTCTTCAGATGCATACGTTTTAAAGCAAATTCTTCTCTCATATATTACATCCCAACAGCAGTTTCCCCACTTTACTCTCCTCCTAGTTTCCCTCCCCTGCAACCTTTCCCATTCTCTAGACCCATTCCTTCCCCATTTTGCTTCAGAAAAGAGCAGGGCACAAACCCTCCTATCAAGGCTGGATGAACAACCAAATAGGAGGAAAAGGGTCCCAAGCACAGGCAAAAGTCAGAGACACTCCCACCCCTGTAACATACTTTTGACTAGATTTACTGTCCCAGATATAAAATCCTTTTTCTGTAAGGAGCCTTAATCCAATTAGAAAGGATTTGGTTACCTCACATAACATACCTTATCGTAACAGATGTGGTACTGTTACATCTTTGGGTACATGTTGCCTGGCCAATTGATAGTGTTTACACACAGGATCCACTACTGAGAAAGATTGCCAATAATTATCCTTCCCTAGTACCTGCTAGCACTGCTTGAGTCAGCAGAGAACAAAGTTCCAGCCTAGATCCAGCTGAATTTCTGGTGTCCCCAATGTCATAGGAAATACAATATGCTTAGTAATTGGGTCTTATAATCTAGTTCTGATAGGGAACCAATAGCAATGGCAGTTTCTTGGATTGTTTTGGGGTCTTCAGGAGCCTCTCTCATAATTTATAGAAAGATATCCCAATCCTGGCACTGAGATGTTCATTTAATAGGCTAAGGCTTCTGGGAGAAGCTTTATTCAACCATGTAGGGTACTTCCATTGTTTTTTGTTTTTTGTTTTTTTAATTTGAATTTAAAAACTAGCTTACACAGCATCAGGTTTCCCTATAGCATTTTGGGGGGTGGGAGTGGGGTTGCTTATTTCCTGTCCCACACTGCTCTTTACCCCACTTAAACCTTTTCATTCGAAGAATTTTCCCTTCCACTTTTGGGTTCTACTATATCCTTGCCATTAAAACCTCTCCTTTCTCTTCTCATGAGCCCTCTCTAGTTTATTGGAATGTATACTAACTTAGTTAACTGTGCTGGGTGGGGGGAGCTGGGGGCAGGGAGGGAAAAGAGAGGGGAGAGAGGAAAGTGCCTTAGGGATGTAACTTATGAGAGAAGAATTTAAAAAACAAGGGCAGGAGAGTGAGCCCCTGTGGCTGAATTGCCTCACTCCCTAGACTCGGTTCCCCAAGAACCATTCTACCGCCTGCTCCACACCTCACCAGTTGTCCAATGGCTGGGTCCCTGACCTCACTTCCTGAAGATTTCAGCTACCCAGGTGCAGGCCACACCATCAAAAGAACACGCTCCAGGTGCTCAGGTGCAGGCCATACCAATCAGAAGAACAGAGGCTCTCTCCTACACCGAAAGCCATGCTAAGATGCCAAGCCCACCAAGGAACAAAATCATCTATCCAACAAAGACACCTAGACCTATAATCATCCCAAACCCAATGACTAAACACTAGTATAAGAACACACTCAACAACAAGCAGGACAGAACAATATGGCACCACCAGAGTCAAACTGTCCTATCACAGAAACTGAATATTTCCGTGAAGCTGAAGCACAAGAAAATGACCTTAAACCTAACATGAAGATGACAGAGGTCCCAAAGGAAGGAATTTAAAAATAAAAAAATGCTTAAAGAAATAGAGAAAACAACAAACAAAAAATTGGAGAAAATCAACACATTTCTTAAAGAGAGCCAAGAAACAAAGAGAGAAAAGAAACAAAACAAACAACAGAAACAACAACAACAACAAAAACTGGTGAGTGAAACTGTTCACTCTCTGAAAATAAAAATAGAAGTAATAAAGAAAACACAAACTGAGGGAGTTCTAGAATTGGAAAATCTAGATAAGCAAACAGAAGTACAAATGCAAATATCAGCAACAGAATTCAAGAAATTGAAGAAAATTTCAGGAGTTAATGATACCATATTAAAAATAGATTCATTGGGCTGGAGAGATGGCTCAGTGGTTAAGAGCACTGACTGCTCTTCCAGAGGTCATGAGTTCAATTCCCAGCAACCACATGGTGGCTCACAACCATCTGTAATGAGATCTGGTGCCCTCTTCTGGCCTGCAGTCACATATGCAGGCAGAATGCTGTACATAAAATAAATAAAATAAATAAAAAAAAATAGATTCATTGGTCAAAGAAAATGTTAAATCTAAAAAATTCCTAACACAAAACATCCAGGAACTCTTGGACACTATGAAAAGACCAAGCCAAAGAACAATAGGAATAGACGAATAAGAGTCTTAGCTCAAGAACCCAGAAAATATTTTCAAAAAATTATAAAAGAAAAATTTCAGAACCTAAAGAAGGACATGTCTATAAAAGTAAAGAAGCTTACAGAACTCGAAATAGATTGGACCAGAAAAAAAAGTTCCCATGCCACATAATAATCAAAACACCAAACACAGAGAACAAAGAAAGGATATTAAAATCTGAAAGAGGGAAAGGCCAAGTAATATATAAAAGCAGACATATTAGAATTATACCAGACTTCTCAATTTAGACTCTGAGAGCCAGAAGCTCTTGCACAGATGGCTTACAGATTCTAAAAGACCACAGATGCCAGCCCAGACTACTTACCCAGTAAAGCCTTCAATCACCATCGATGATGAAAACAAGATATTCCATTAAACAAATCAAATTTTAAACAGTATATATCCAGAAAGCCAGACCTACGAAAAGTATTAGAAGGAAAACTCCAACTCAAGGAAGTTAACTATAACCATGAAATCACAGGCAATAAATAATCTCACACTAACAAAACTCTAAGAAGGGAAACACACACAGACCACCACCACCACCATCATCATCAACAACAACAACAACAATAACAACTACAAAAAACAAGACTAGAAATTAACAATCAATGTCAATGAACTCAATTCCCCAAAGGTATAGACTAACAGAATCCATTCCTTAAGATTTTTCCAAGCAAATGGACCCAAGAATAGACTCCAAACCAAGATTAATCAAAAGAGACAGCCAAGTACATTTCACACTCAACAAAGGAAAAAGATCTACCATGTTATTTCAATTCTTAATATCTATTGCCCCAAACACAAGGGTACACATATTTGTAAAATAAACATTACTAAAGCTTAAATCATACATTGAATCTCACACATTAAGAAGAGAGAGAGAGAGAGAGAGAGAGAGAGAGAGAGAGAGAGAGAGAGAGAGAGTATAAGACCCTTCTCTCACCAATAGACAGGACTTCCAAACAAAAACTAAGCATGGAACTAACAGATGTTATGAATTAAATGGATCTAACAGTTATCTACAGAATTTTCTACTCAAACACAAAAGAATACACCTTCTTCTCAGCACCCCATGGAATATTCTCAAGAGTTGAGCACATAGTCACAAAGCAAGTCTCAACACATACAAGAACATTGAAAGGCTATCTGATAGAATAGTCCTGTATCTTATCAGATCACTTGGATTAAAGCTGGCTATCAACAACAGAACCAATAGAAAGCCTATAAACCAAACAACTCCGTACTTAATGACTTCGGGTCAAGGCAGAAATAAGAAAGAAATTGAAGACATCTCAGATTCAATGAAAATGAGGGCACAACATACCCAAGCTTACGGCACACAGTGAAAGTGGTGCAAAGAGTAAATGTTATAGCAGTAGACACTTCCATAAGGAAATTAGAGACCTCTCATACTAACAACACACATTTGAAAACTCTAGAGCAGAAGCAAACACATCCAAGAGTAGACAGTAGAAAATAATCCAACTGGGGGATGAAATCAATAAACTAGAAAGAAAGAGAATAATACAAAGAATCAACGAAACAAAGAGTTGGTTCTTTAAGAAAACCAGCAAGATAAACAAACGTTTATCCAAACTAACTAAAAGGCAGACAGAGATTATCCGAATTACAAGATCAGAAATGAAAAGGTGGACATAGCAACAAGCACCAAGGAAATCCAAAGAATCATTAGGTTACATTTCAAAAACATGTACTCCACAAAATTGGAAAATCTAAAAGAAATGGACAGTTTTTTTTATAGATACCATTTACCAAAGTTAAATCAAGATCAGACAAACAATTTAAATAGACCTATAGCCCCTATAGAAGTAGTTATTAAAAGCCACCCAACACAAAAAGCCCAGGGCCAGACTGTTTCAGTGCAGAATTTTACCAGACTGTCAAAGAAGAGCTAATGCCCATACTCCTTAAATTATTTCATAAAATAGAAACAGAAGGAACATTGCCAAATTCATTTTATGAAGCCATAGTCACCCCGATACCCAAACCACACAAAGATTTAACAAAGAGAATTACAGACCAATTTCTCCCATGAACATTGATGCAAAAATATTCAAAATAAATGTAAACTGAATCCAAATTTATATAAAAGAGATAACCTACAATCATCAAGCATGGTTTAAAAATCTGTCCATGTAATCCACCATATAAACAGATGGAAAGAAAAACAAACTGCTTGATCGTCTGATTAGATGCTGTAAAGCCTTTGACAAAATTTAACACCCTGTATGAAAAAAGTCTTGGAGAGATCAGGGATACAAGGGACACGCGTCAACATAATAAACGCAATTTACAGAATAGCCAACATCAAATTAAATAGAGAGAAACTCAAAGCAATTCCACTAAAATCAGGAACAAGGCAAGGTTGCCTTCTCTCTGTATCTATTCAATGTAGCACTTGAAGTTCTAGCTAGACACGACTAAAGGAGATAAAGGGGAAACAGATTAGAAAGGAACAAGTTAAAGTATTGCTATTTGCAGATGATAGGATAATATACCCAATTGACCCAAAACATTGTATCTGGGAACTCCTACAGCTGATAAACTCCTCCAGCGAAGTAGCTGGATACAAGATTAACTTGAAAAAGAAATCAGTTGTCCTTCTATGTACAAATGACGGATGAGTTGAGAAAGAAACCAGGGAAATAACACCCTTCATCATAACTACAAATAGTATATCTTAGAGTAACTCTAACAAAGCAAGTGAAAGACCTGTATGGTAAAAAAAAATAAAAAAAAAGCTTCACGTCTTTGAAGAAGGAAATTGAAAATATCAGAAGATGTAAAGATGTCCCATGTTCATGGGTTGGTGGAATTAATAGTAAGAATGGCCATCCCACCAACACAATCTAAGATCATAATCCCTATCAAAACTTCATCGCAATTTTTTTACAGACCTTGAAAGAATAATACTGAACTCCATATGGAAAATCAAAAAAGTCAGGATATCTAAAACAATCCTATACAGTAAAAACCCTATACAGTAAAAGAATTTCCAGAAGTACCTTCGCTTTTAATTCCAAGCTGTACTACAGAGCTGCAGCAATAAAAAACACATGGTTTTGGCATAAAAACAGACATGTTGATCAATGAAACTGAGTTAAAGACCCAGACATAAATCCACATACCTATAAACACCTGATTTTTTTTTTTTTTATAAAGAAGTCAGAAATATACAATGGGAAAAAAGAAAGCATCTTCAAATGGCTCTTGTCTAACTGGATGTTGGTCTGTAGAAGAATGTAAATAGACCCATGTCTATTACCCTGCACAAAACTCAAGTCCAAGTGGATCAAAGACCTCAACATAAAACCAGATGCACTGAGTCTGATAGAAGAGAAAGTAGAAAATAATCTTGAACAGATTGGCACAGGGGACAACTTCCTGAACAGAACACCAATAGTACAGACACTATAGCCAACAATTAATAAATGGACTTCATGAAACCAAAATGAATCTGTAAGGCAAAAAACTCCTAGTAATGGGGGACACAGGACCTGAACTAGTCATCTTCAGCAACAAGGCAAAAATCTCAAGTGGAGGGATTAGGACACCAACCAGGCCACAAAACCTTTGACCTACAGTTTGTCCTACATGTAGAGTGTCGGGAGCTCAGAGCCTAGCATAATTGTCATCAAGGAGACCACAAAAACTGCATCCAGTAACTGATTGAAGCAAATAGAAAGTGCCACAGCCAAACATTAGGTAGAATTCTTAAAGTCCTTGGGAGGAGGGGGAGGAAAGATTGGAGGAAGCAGAGGGGTCAGGGACATCCCAGGAGAACATGGCCCACAGAATCAGCTGGCCAGTACTCATGGGAACTGGCAGAGATCAGGAAGTGTGTAGGGGTCTGACCTAGGTCCTCTTCATGTCTGTATGGCTGAGTAGCTTGGTGTTCTTGTGGAGATCCTAATAGTGGGAGCGAGGCCTGTTCCTGGCCCTTTCGCCTACTTTCGAACCCCCTTTCCTTGTGCTATGTTGCCTTGTCCAGCTTTGTCTGTACCTGGTCTTAGTGTTTGTACCTTGTCAGCTGTGTTTGTTTGATGTCTCTGGGAAGTCTGCTTTTCTCAAAGGGGAGGGAGATGTAGATCTGTGGGAGAGAGGATGCATGCAGATGTGGGGAGCAGGGCCTACCACCCCAGGGAGAGGAGAGGAGGGAGGGAAAACTATAGTCAGGATGTAATATATGAGAGAACAACAAAAAGAAAGAAAGATTGATAGAAATATAGCAATGAAATCAATTCAAACTGAAATGGAAGAGAAGAAAGAACTATTTATAGAAGAGAGTATAGTTTTTAAAAGTCAAAAAAGAAAAGAAAGGACATGCTGTATTTGTCTTTCCCATTTAAAGTCATGTTTTTCAGTTCAATTTATGGTTCTTCAAATTTTGAAATCTTATCTTTCCCTGCCTCTGAATAAAATCCCAGTGTCACATTTTCATTAGAGATTCATCAGCTGATGACCATCTCAGCTGACTTTATTTCTTTGCTACTGTGCAACAAACCATGGGTGTAACAGTATCTCTGTGATGAAACATTTTTGCACAAATAATTTAGATACTGTCAACCATTTTCATCCCTCATGGAAAGTTTTATGTTACTTTAGGGAACTATTTACCATTCAGGTTTCCAGACAGACACTGCAGTTGGAGTCACTATGGTAATTCTTTTCTGTACACTAACACTATTGGTTATAATAAAGTTACCTTGCAACACTTTCTGAAAGCACTCACTGTTAACTGAATCAGTGTGTGTGTGTGTGTGTGTGTGTGTGTGTGTGTGTGTGTGTATTTGGTTGCTCGCTTGCTCATTTTCTGCCTCTCCTACTATAGAACTACAAAGAATAAGACTTATTTCTTAGCGGCCCTCATGTGAGTGAGAGCTTCCCTTAAAAGCACTTATATATACGGGGAATGGAATAAAGAAATAGACCAATATCTTTGGAGTATTCATAGTTATAAGTCCATTATGGGTGGTCATGTCTATCAAAATGAACAAGGGTCTAACCTTTGCTTTTCAAAGGCAACGCAGTCATTTTGATTCCTAGTATAGTTACTTGTAGTCAGTCTCTTGAGATCTCGCTTGCAGCTATATGAAGAACAAAATGTGGGAATGTTCTGTATCTGCTCATTCTTTCCCCCTTTCTTATTAAGAATGAACATTGTCCTGGTGAGTCTTCCTGTGTTCCTCCACATTCTCTGAAGCACTAGATTAAGTAAATTCCGAGGGGCACACAATATTCCTTTTGAAGAACAACTATCCGTTCAACTTTGGAGAAACCCTGGAGGACTCATGAATGAGAATGGACCTCTGGACTGAAAATCAGTTCTTATTGCCTCATATTACTATTGTTCTTGTAGTTGAGTGGAGAAATGTGTTTCATCTTATGTAATATGAAGGGACAATTCAAACTTCAGGGAGCAGAGTGAATTTCCCTAGAGCTACATAAGACAGAACTAAGTGGCCACATAAACACATATAAAAATGTAAATATTTTAAAGAAAGACTGAACATTCTATGGGACATGTCACCCTGAGGGAAATTAACAGCAGGGTCAACAAGCCCTTTACATTAGTATCGCATACAGTTTTATGGCTGCACTATGGGGAGAAGAAATAACTTATATAGACATTTGTCATGACTCACTCTGAGAATGCAAAAGCATTATCTTTTGTCTCAGAGTAGCAGGACATATAGGAAGGAACGCAATCATAAATGACCATCGGGCATGTTCTTTGAGATCAAAGTAAACAGCATATCAGTAGACTTTTCTGTATAGAGGTATAGACAAATGAAGGGAATTAGCAAAAGATGGTGAACCACCCAGAGACCAAGAACAAGATGAAAGTCATGCCACTTTAATCCTGACAAGTATAGAAGTAGTCTTAGTGGGACCAGCAAAAAGCTGCAAAAGGAGGCACCCAATAGGGCTACCACTATGTGCAGAGCCAGGGTCGTAAGAGAAACAAGAAGTGAGGGGAAGAGGTTTTGACAAGCATCCCCATTTCTCAATCTCTTTTCCTAGCCTCAGAGCACCTTTGCAAACAGACACATTTTAGACTCTTTGAAGAGACCCCCAGAATTAGTTTTTTATGGTCATGTATTTCTGGAAATGTTGTACACATAAGGCATGTTTGCTTTAGTACACTGGGATTGGGGCTAAGAATGTAGCAGAGTGTGTATGTAGAGTGTGTGTTACACATCTGGAAATATCATCTGGGCAGGTCACAGAATCCTATGATTCCAGAACTTAGGAGGTAGATGCACAAGGCTCAGAAATTCATGGCTATGTTTGGTAAAAGTGAGGCTGAAGCTAGTCTATGCTACTTGACACTGTCTCCCCTATTACAATCCTCTCATACGGCGTTTGGTATCCAGAAGCAGTCTATGAATATAGCTAATGGGATATCGAGTTGGGGTTCCATGAGCTACCTGTGGGAGGTTTATAATCAACACAGTGTAGTGTAGGAACCGTCTTCAGGAATGTCACTCTAGTTCATAGCATTGACTGATCATGAGTCCAAGTGCTGAGTCAGGCTCCAGGGCAATGTAGAGGTGGGCTGTGGTTATGGAGGAGAATCGGGCCTTGCAGAAATGAAGCCCAAGGCCAGACTTCAGTGAGTCCTTCCATTCACCACAGGTGCCTGGACCAGTGTTAAAGCTATCTCTTATTAACTCACTAAAAATAAGTCTAATTCAAGGCTTACAATTCTAATAGCAGTGCACCTCCCCCCACCATGGGAATTGCGTAAGATGAAAGAATAGAGACCTTATGACACTGGGCCATCAACCAATATCTGCATACGTAATTTATAACAAATATACCATAAACCAATATCTGCATATGTAATTTATAACAAATATACCATAAACCAATATCTGCATATGTAATTTATAACAAATATACCTCGTAATGTATTTTGTAACCCACAGGTAAAAAAATTAACACATATAAGTATATTCTAAAATATGCAACACTTGCTGATATTTAAGAGCTTGTGCCATACATCTAGCAAGAAGCTAAATATGTTATAAGTCTCTCTGTCTCTGTCTCTGTCTCTGTCTCTGTCTCTGTCTCTCTCTCTCTCTCATGTATGTGTGTCTTTGTGTGTATCTGAGTTGGGATGCTTGTACGTGTGTGTGTGTGTGTGTGTGTGTGTGTGTGTGTGTGTGTGTGTGCGCACACGCACGCATATACAACTGCATGGTTATATGCAGAGACCAAGGGCCTATGTTGGGTGTTGTTCTTTACGAGCTGTCTACCTTGGTATGTTTTGGAACAGGGTCTCTTGCTTATTAGTCTAGTCAGGCTGGCCAATGAGTGGCAGAGATCCTCCTGCTTTTGTTTCTCAGGACTAAAATCACAAACACACGCCACCAGGCTTGGCTTTTGACATGGCTTCTGATCAGGCTCAGGTCCTCATGCTTACAGAACAAGCTGAGTTACCACCCCAGTACCCATCTCAGCCTCTTCAGCTGTGGGTTGCAATATGGGAAGCATAACTGAATATAAAAATCATGAAAATTTGGTAACAATAAAAGCTTTTTGAATGTGCAATGACTAAATCTTAATTTAAAATCAAATGCATAATGGATCAGGGGTGTCTCTGGCACTGCCTGTCTAATGTTGCCTCACACGGTTCCACTACCGCCTTGGCTCTGAACCCCAACATATGCACCTTGCACGGCATCTGCCATCACACCAGACGACCTCAGAAAATGCTCCCGGAAACATCTCAGCTTAAATCGAGGCTACTGTGTGTCATGAATTGTAGTGTTTTTACTGTGCCCACAGAGTGTTCTGTAGTTATACAAACATATGTTTTGGTGATGGAAAGTGAAGACTTAATATTTTTTCTACCATCAGTCTTTTTAAGCATCAAACTAACATATCTTTGCATTTCATTGAGTCAGAGTGTTGATCTTAAAAACTGCTTCTTGAGTTTCATCTCTTGAACAGGGCTGGAGTAGCCCTGTGGTTAAGAACACTGGTTGCTCTTCCACAAGCAGATTCCATACCCAGCACTCGGTGGCTAAAACTTCTACACCATGGGATCTGTCTTCCTTCTCTGGTCTCCTCAAGCACCATGTGCATGTGGTACACAGACAGTCAGACGTGCAGGCAAAACACGCACACACATAAAACACATAATTTAAAAACTCACTTAGGCTGAAAAGCAACCTATAATTTCTAACAATTTTTTAAATAGCCCTAAATACACTTCTGTCATTTTGAACTACAAATTTGTGTGAGGTGGCATTCTTAGCAATGATGATTATAAAATCAAAATATCTGTCAACTCTAAATAATGTTGCAAATGCTGTACCCTACAGCTTCAAATATTCAACAAACATTTAATTTATTATATAAAAAGAAACCTTGCATGTCATTGTCACACAAATTTGCTCCGCCTTTAACAAATAGTAATACATACATGAATTAATTTAAGGTAGATTTCCTCTTTAAGATAGATTTCTTTATGATTTTTAATCATCAAGCGTTGGATTGTTTGATCTGTATGTATATTTTTTTACACCTATATGCGCAGGTCATGTAAAAACTTCCTGAGTGAAAGTTTTGTTTTATTTTTTAGTTTCCCTCACTCCCTAGGCATGTTTGCTAAACGAGGTCTCTATTATTGAACGATACTGCTACTCCTGCCTCCTACTTTTAGAAACAGGGTCTCATAATGTAACCCTGGCTGACTAGGAGCTTGAAATCCTCCAGCCTCAGCTTTCCTAGGTGCCAGGATTACAGGCATGCGCACCACATCCAGCTAAGTCACATGGCTTAGTTACCACCGTTTAAGAAGCCCCTGTTAGGGGCTGGGGACTTAGCTCAGTGGTAGAGCGCTTACCTAGGAAGCGCAAGACCCTGCGTTCGGTCCCCAGCTCCGAAAAAAAGAACCAAAAAAAAAAAAGAAGCCCCTGTTAGACGTACGAACTTGTTCAACCTCTGCAACAACTGTTTAACCTAAGTATTATCTTTAGCCTGGTCTATATTTTCAGACTCCAAACTCGTTATTAAGACCAAAATCTGAAAGAAGCGAGGAATACTGTTCCAAAAGAAGTTTTGAATAAAACTCAGAATAAAAGCCCCTAAGAATAGAGCAGAGATCAATCGTGGAGCCCCAGAGCAGTGTCCTGATCTTCCATGGGCTGCCAGCGCTGAGCTGAGGGTTGGGCACAGCGGAAGACCTGAGAAAAAGCCTTACACAGGGGCAGTGAACATTTCAGCAGAAGGCCATCAAGCTGGATGGGGGGACAGTGGTCCGAAAGTAGAATAGAGTTGATTAGTTTATGTTTCTGTGTCAGCGTCCCCAGTTTAGGGACTAGAGAAATGGCTTGGTGGTTAAGAGCACTGACTGCTTTTCCAGAGGCCCTGAGTTCAATTCCCAGCAACAACATGGAGGCTCATAATCATCTATAAAGGAGTCTGATGCCCTCTTCTGGTACGTCTGAACAGTGACAGTCTACTCATATAAATAAAATAAATAAATATATAAGGAGAAGGAGGAAGAGAAGAAGACCCAGTTTATATTTGCGTTCTAAGTTTAAGTCTAGGAAAACTGAGTCAGTCAAGAGTTAATTATCTTGGCTTTACCTCCTTCAGATTCTCAGATATCTGGCAGAAAGCATTCATTTTGCAGCCAAAAATGACTGATTAAACACCCTACCACTGCTATTTCGTTTCCTAAGAGACATTAAAAAGCTGTAAGAGCCCTCGGAACTTCAGTTCCCTCAGCTCTAACAAGGGCATTAAGGCATTCCATGTAAAACTCTTACCTATTGTTACAAAACAGGCATTAAATAGCAGCTCCATTTAAAAACAAAAATAAAATCCAAACACGTTTTCTGGAGGAAAGTGTTACAGAAGCACAAATTAAGCATTACGGCTCCAATATCACCTAGCTAATATGTTTCAAGAAGAAGCCCAGCTGTAATTTTAAAAAATGTTTTGAACTCACCCCAAACCTCCCCGCCCCTCACACTTCTAAAACTGGAAACCAAGGAGGAGGTAAAGTCCCCATCTGTGCACCGCACTCTTTGAATATGAAGTTTAAATAAAAACCTTCTTGCTGTGTTCAGATAGAGCCCCTTGGCTTTTGGGCAGACAGATCTGCTTCGTTTAGAACGTAATCCTACTCACTTATTCTTGCAGGGTTTTCACTAAAACCAGTGAGAGAGAAAAACAATAGACTGTTTAATTAAATTATGCTAAAGCCTGGATTTAACCCAACTGTGTATTAAGAAGTAAGGCTATGAATATGGAGTGAAACACCCTGCACAGAAGCTCCAATACCTGCTCTCCAACTCCTTCCCGTTTGGAACAATGCTCCCTCCTCATTCATACCCACTATGCTTTAAGGCAAATTAAGCTGATCTAGCTGGACACAAAGCACATTCCCTCATCCTCCTTCTTTCAGCTTGCTATCCCTGGCTTCTTGTAGGACCTCACCCTCCTCTGTCAGGTGGCCCCCCCCCCCCCGTTGCCCATGGTGATTATCTACTTCCTGGGTAGGATGGCAGGCTACTGATCCTTGCCTTTTCTTCTACCTGTTCGCTCCCTTCTGCCAATTGTCCTTTAAAAAAGAGGCCTGAAGCTTTCTGGGACCTCATGCTGAGCAACACCAACCACTGCAGGTTTTGGCTGCTCCTGTAATAAAAAGAATGTGAATGCACATCAGTGCCTGTTAAATGGGAGCATTTGGTGACACATATAGAGTCAGACCTACAATTCAGTTCTTAATAAATCAGTGTAATACTACCCCATGCAACACGGTAATGACCTGCTGCTTATTAGTGAAAAGGGAAGAATGAGAAAGAGGTAAGACCAGACATTGCAGCAATCACTTTCAACAGCAGAACAGTAACTCAGGGACATTTGTTGTCGTTGTTTTGATTTTTATTTTTAAGACAGGGTTTTACTGGATAGCTTGAGCTGGCCTCCTTTGACTCACTATTTAGTCCAGGCTAACCTTGAGTTCAAAGCAATCCTCCCATCTCAGTCTCCCAAGCACGGGGATTGCAGGCATGAAGCCCAATGTCCCAGGCTCAGGAGTTTTTCATTACAGTAAGGCCCAGCTAGACCTGGTGGCACAGACCTGTAGTACAAGCTACTGGGGAGGCTGAAGCAGGAAGATGAAAAGCTCAAAGTCTTTCTGTGCTTCAGATTGAGTTTAAACCATCCTGGTCAACTTAATGAGACTCTGTATAAAATTAAAAAGTAAAATTAAAAAAAATAAATGTATGAACTTGCTGTGTTAGTGCTTACCTGACATACGTGAGGACCTTTGTTTCAATTCCAAATACTGCAAAGATGAACATGTAAAAACAAATACATTATATGTAAACAAACAAACAAACAACAAAGCCTTATTTCCACTTAATTTAATTTATCTGCTATTGGGCTTATAATGTATCATATAAGAGGACATTTACTATCTTTGTCACTTTAAAGTATACACCTCAGTACCTTGTCATAGTTGGAGTGAGAATAGCCCCAGTAGACTCATATACTTGAATATTTGGTCACCAGTGGATGGAACAATTTGGGAAGGATAAGGAGGTGTGGCCTTGTTGGAGGAGGTGTGTCACTGAGGGCAGGCTAGAGGACTCAAAACCTCAAGCCATTTCCGGTGTGCCCACTCTTTGCATCCTGCTTCTGAATCAAGATGTGAGCTTGCAGGTGTTCCTGTTACCATGTCTTTGTTCTACCTTCATGGATTCCAATCCTCGGAAACTGTAAGCGCAATTAAACACTTGGTCAGGATCTTTTGTCATAGCAATAGAAAAGTCACCATGGCAACCATATTTTCATGTTATGATAATCAATCTACACAACATTTTTGTCTTGCAAATCTGAAGTTTTGTTCATATTAAACCGGCATTCCCTGTCCTTAAGCTAGCCACCACTTAGTCTCTATTCATTACTTCTGCCACACATTTTTGTGCATTTGATTGGTTTGGTAGTCACATGACTGTAATCATAATGTTTGTCTTTTTGTGCCTGGATCATTCAATTTAGCATGATATTCCCTAACTTTGTTCATGTTGTAACATGTGACAGGATGTCCTTTCTCTCTCCAGCTGAACCGTGTCCCATCATGTGTACAGTGGATATCACATCTTGCTCATTCATTAGTTAACAGACACTGGAGTTTCCATCTCTTGGATGCTGTGAATAGTGCTGCTGAGAATGTAGTTCACGCTTATTGAAGATCATTTGTCTAGACAGACAAGGATTTATTTCTGGGCCTCCTATTCCATTGGAATGGTGGGTGTCTGTGATAGTCTTTGTGGGCGTATGCCTGTGTACGTATGTTTATGTTCATGTGAGAATGCATGTGTGTATGTGCATGTGAAGGATAGAGGTTGATATTGCATATCCTCTTCAATCCCTTTACCATATTTTTTAAAACAGAATCTCTCATTGAACCTGGAATTTGCCAACTGGGCTAAGCCTAGATGACCACAAGCCTCTGGGGTCTCTGTGTCTCTCCAGCACTGAGATTACAGACAGACATTCACTGCCAAACACAGCTTCTTAATGTGAGTTCTGGGGATTGAGTTTGGTCTTCATTCTTGAATTGGAAGCACTCTACTAATGAACCCATTTCTCAGCCCCTATATGGCTGTCTTTATACAAACGTCACTCTGTTTTGAAAACTGTTGTTTCATATATATATTTTTTTACATAAGGAAATGTGAACTCTTCAAATTTGTTTTTACCCAAAATTATTTTGACAATTTGGGGTTCTTAGAGACTCATATGAATTTTATTATAGAATAAAAGTTTCTACTTCTACCAAAACGGGCCACTGGAATTTTGAAAGGGATTGCATTGAATTTGTAGAGTACTCTGGGTAATAGGACCACCTTAACAGCTTTGTCCTGACTTTTACAATGCCTTTATGTTCATTAGAATCTTCTTTAAACCTATCAACGTTCCATTGATTTTGCTGTACATGTTTTTAATGTCCTTGGAGTGCTACCCCAAAGTTCACAGTATGTAGACATAATAATAATGAAACCGTAGACTCAATCCACTTAATTTTAGATGCTATTGAAAGAAATTTTTCTTAATCCTTAAATTCCTTTTCAGGTTGCATACTGGTAGGATATTTGTATTTAATGTTGATTGTTGAGTCTTATAACTTTGCTAAACTTATTTATTAGTTCTAACAGATTGTTCGGTGTGTGAAATTTTAGTTTTTTTAAATATATGTCATCTGTAAACAGATATTTCCCTTTTTCTTACCAATATGAATGCATCTTAGTTCTTTTTAGCTTCTGAATTTTTCTGCTCAAGACAGAAGCACTGCATTCAACAGAATTGGTAAGCGACAGCTGTCCTTGCCTTGTTCCTAATCTTAGGGAAGATAGGTATATTTTTTAAGTTTTCTGGTTGATTCTACTTTGTAGTCAGGCTGGAGAACCACTTGATTGGGATGTTACTTCCTCAGTAATGAAAATCTGTCAGGAGAGCTGCCCTAAAAGAAACCTTGGTCCTTGATCAAAAGCTATGCTAAGAAGACAGGGTTCAAGGCGGGGCTTTAACTCAGTCTGGTCATCTTGCCAAACCATTCATCCTCAAGCCCATGGAGGAAGAAGTCCTGGTGGCAGAAAGTAAGAATCCATCAGTCCACAGAGGACTGTAGTATAAACCTGAGCTTCTTGAGTTCACTCTGGTAGGTATCTGGGATGCTCTACTATGCAGGAAAGTCGGGAATAGGTTCCCAGAAGAGAAGAAAGTGTTAGAAGAGGTAGTGAGCTTTTCCCCAGTATTCATCCATCCGATTTCCAAAGCCAGTTGTAATTCTTGTCTGGAGAGCTCACCTTCAACTACATTCTGCTCAAATTACTCCAGTAAGACTCCCTTCAGCACCAGCACTGAGTGGAACAAGATTGATGGACAGCTCATCAGAGTCCGCACTCTAGTTGGCCACAGTAGAAGGCCAACAGAGGATTGGGGGAAAAAAAAGCAAAGGGTTCAGGACAGCTTCAAGAGGTAATGAAAAAAAAGACATTTCTTCAGATTTCTGGAACAAAGGCAGGCTTTTCTTTTTGCCTGTACTCTGAGGGGACATGTTCTACCATTAAGCCATGCAACTGAGGTGGGTGTCAGTATAGTAACAGGCTGATCAAGAGCCGGCATGATATTGAATGTGGCTGACTTCCTTTGAGTCTTGAAGCCAGCGCTACTTCTAGATAGTCAGTGCTGTGACTCGTTACCCCAACCCCAATTCCTTTCATGCCTAAGCCAGTTTGGGTGGACATTTCTGTCACTTAGACAAGAGTCTAAACTGATTTAGAAAACAAGATGGGTCAAAAAGTGGGTGGGCAGGCCTAAGGAGCTCAGGTCAGCCTTGTACACGAGCTTTCAGCAAACAGAGCAAAGCCTGCTGGCACAGATGGATATGGCCCTCGAGCAGACCCTGTTCCTAGCTGGAGTCAGTGCAGTTCAAAAGTCGGCTCACTTTGCTGACCGTGCATGAATTGCCACAGTCCCCAAACCTGGTACCCGTGACAGATCCTCACAGGTTACAATCTTCCACCCCTCAGGCCTTTAGCACCAGTCCTCTTCCTCTGACCAAAGTGTTTTCAGAAAAGTTTTAATCAGTTCATTCACTCTAAAGAGAACATGACTCTTACCTCCTTACTTGTTAAAATATATACACTCCAAAGGGAGCACAAAAGTATACAAGAATAAAACATTTCTAGTGTTGGGATCTTGTGGACATGACACTAGAGTGGTTATGTGAACTTCTCAAATTGTTTTTGTAAAACAATTTGCAAAAAAAATGGATTTTTCTGTGCCCACATAACACCATCAAACTGTACTTTTCTAATCAATACTGAGCACAGCTACCCACATTCAACCTCTTATTCCATTCCTATGTAGAAAAAGTGTGTTCAGAAATATGAAGGGGAAATCATCGTGCCAATATTAACTGAACACGTATAGGTTTCATATCACAGGTGTCGTTCTAAGTTCCTACATATACTCTTTAATAAAATCATCATCAGTACTCTACAAAGTAGCTATATTATGAAGCTTTTTGTGTTAAAGCTGAGGAACTTGAAACACAGAGAAGTTAAACAACCTGATCAAGGTAGCACAGTAGAAAACAGTAGATCTCAACTCCATCAGAAATTCTCTGGGATGTCTGGCCTTTAGGAGTCTTCCTGGGTCCCCAAAAGTAATGACCGGATGCCTGATGAAATCATTGTTTTAGGGTCATAGTGTTTGGAAACCAATTAAAGTGCCCGGTGTGCCATGAAGACAGGATGAAAGGGGACAGCCCAGTTGGTATAGAGCTTGGTCTTTAAGCATTAGTAGATTCCCATGTAGAAAGCCAGGCGTGACAACATACACCTGAAATCCCAGCCCTGGGGAGGTGGAGACAGGAGCTTTACTAACCGGACAGTAGAGCTTTAGTGAGAGAATCTGTCTCAGAAATTAAAGAATAATGCAATTTCAAATGACATTTGCTGGCAAGCTCAGACTTCCACACGCAAATGCTCACACGTACACACACATACACACTTATACAGTGCACCCACAGGAACATGTACACATGAGCACACAAATGCGATCATAATAGAGCCAGCTATGGGTTCAGAAATAAAAATTAGACCTTAAGTCTTTTTCTTAACAATCTGCAGTCTTTCCCCTCCCTCCTTTCTCTCTCTGTCTCTCTCTGTCTCTCTCTGTCTCTCTCTGTCTCTCTCTCTCTCTCTCTCTCTCTTTTTCTTTATCTTCAATTTTTATTGGTTATTTTATGTATTTACATTTCAAATGATCCCCTTTCTCATTTTCCCCTCCAGAACCCCCCATCCCATCCCCAATCCTCTTGTTTCTATGAAGATGCTCCCCTCCCATCCATCTACTTTCACCTCACTGCCCTGGTGTTCCCCTACACTGGGGACTCAAACCTTCACAGAACCAAGGGCCTCTTCTCTTACTGATGCCAGATAATTCCATCCTCTGCTATATAGGTGGCTGGAGTCATATGTACTCTTTGGTTGACTGTTTAGTTCCCTGGAGCTCTGGGGGGGGGGTCTGGTTGTTTTGATATTGTTGTTCTTCCTATGGGGTTGCAAACCCCTTCAACTCCTTCGGTCCTTTTTCTAACTTCTCCTTTGGGGGTCCCTGCACTCAGTCCAATGGTTGGCTGTGAGCATCTGCCCCTGCATTTGTCAGGCTCTGGCAGAGCCTCTCCACAGACAGCTATAACAGGCTCCTGTCAGCAAGCACTTCTTGGCCTCAGTAATGATGTCTTGTTTTGGTGTCTGCAGATGGGATGGATCTCCAGGTGGGGCAGTCTCTGGGTGGCCTTTCCTTCAGTCTCTGCTCCACACCTTGCCCCTGTATTTCCTTTAGACAGGAGCCATTCTGGGTTGAAAGTTTGGAGATGAGTGGGTGGCCTCTCCTCCAACTGAGGGCCTTGCCTAACCTCTGGATATAGTCTCTACAGGTTCTCCCTTCCCTTTGTTGGGCATTTCAGCTAATCTCATCCCTGTTGGGTCCCAGAAGTTTTCTACTTTTTATGGGAAATACTGAGGATGTCAAAATTTTAAAAGTAGAGATTTAAGAACACAAAAGTTGTTTGTTTTCAAAGAAACAGTGGTGTTGGGAAGAAATACGAAAAGCAATGTTCTAATCCAATCAGCCACTGTAGGCCAGTGTAGCAAGAAGACTTCACAGAGAAGAAACTGTCAAAGGCAGTCAGTGTAGGACAAGGATTTTCAGGGGGAGGACATGGCAGGGATGAGAGGGACAGAGAAGTGACAGAGGTGGCACTGGAAGGGGACCAAAGGAGCACGGACATGAAGGGACAGTGTTTAGAGAGGAGTCTGAGAAGGCGGCATTAGTGAATGAGGAGGAAGAAGCAGATCTGCCTTTCTGCTCTCTGAGCTGGGAGAAGCCCAGCTAAGCAGTAATCCTCCTGCTGCGTTTCTGCAACTGGAGACAGGAGTGGCAGCTCACACGTCTGCCAGTCTGTGGGACAGTTGAGATTGAACGCTTACTTGCTATAGACCGACTTGGGGTACGAGTGAGAAACTGTCTCAAGCCGAAACAATCAGTAAAGCAAGCGACAAACAACAAAACAAACTGGGGGTGGAGCTGGGTTGGTGGGGAGAGTTCTAGTGTAGCACACGCAATCCCTGGGTTCCATTGCTAGCCCTGCATTCCAAGTGTGATGGTGCTTGCCTGTTACCCCAGCACTCAGGAGGTGAAGGGAGGCGATCCGGAGTTCAAGACCAGTTGAGATGCTGGAGACCATGTCTCCAAACCCAACAGGATCCGCGGCAAACTCAATTGTGATAATAAACAGCTACATCAGGTGAAACTGGAAACTAAAGTTCTTCCACCCTACCCAGCACTCACTGCTGAAGCTCTGACACACCTCTCCAGACACCTTTGCTGTACTCAGACTACACTCAGTTACTTTTTCAGATCCTGAAGGCTCCTCCTTTGCAAAGACACCGTGAAATGCTTGCATTTTTAGAGAGGATGCTTGCAGTTCACCACGTGCTTCCTTTTGTTGTTCCCCAAGACCAAAATATTGCTTCACAATGCCCAAGGGTAAGGTACAAGTAATTAAATTGATAAATCTTTTTACTGGCAACCCTCCAAGAATATAGGTACATTCATACCCCAGAGTTAAAAATAAAATACTTTCTCTTTGGTATTCAATGCCCTGGAAATGCCAAACAGCTTCGTGTTTGTATGTATATCTACTTGTAGCTGGGGAATTAGTTACAGAAAATGTACTCTCTTGTGGCCTGGATAATATTACTTCTACAAATTAGAAATAAGGAAAATGTCACAGAGACATGAAGAAACAACTTAAATTGCATGTGAAGTCATGGTTGAATGGGACCCTCCCTACCACGCACCTGTATATGCACACATATACCCATGCCACATTCTCCCACCCACACATACACCAAAAGCCATTACAATTTCAGAAAAAAAGGGGCCTGCTTTTGTATGGAACTATAATAAATAGTAATGCTCATAATAATTTATGAGTATCCCTACAGAGAATATTCCTACAGAGTTGGGAGCTTGTGCCATTAATTAAAAAGCAATAAAATAGTCCCTTAAAAACTCTAAATATTTCTCAAGTATGATTGCAGAGAAAACATATATCAAAAGATACAGAACATCATGACAGAGTGGAACTTTGGAGGAAAAAAGTAAAAAATTTAAGACATATGTTTAATAATTTTAAAATGAAGTAAAATATAAATTATTTAATATGTAGCAAGTGCTAATTGTTAGGCCCATGGTTTCCTTAAAACATCTTTAATATTATAATTTTCCAGGGAGACATTTTCATAGTTCAGAAAGCAATTATTCCTTGAATAAAAAGTACTATATAAAGAATAACTAGCTCTCTCCTCCAGCCCAGCAAGATGCCCAATGGAAAGAAGGCCAAGGGGAAGAAGATGGCCCTGGCCCTCGCCGTCGTCAAGAATTGGGAGACCAAAAAAGTGGTCAATCCTTTGTTTGAGAAAAGGCCCAAGAACTTCGACATTGGGCAGGACATTCAGCCCAAAAGAGATCTCACACGCTTCGTCAAATGGCCCCGCTACATCATGCTGCAGCGGCAAAGAGCCATCCTCTCTAAGCGGCTCAAAGTACCTCCTGCCATTAACCAGTTCACCCAGGCCCTGGACAGGCAAACAGGCTTAAGCTCGCCCACAAGTGCAGGCCAGAGACAAAGCAAGAAAAGAAGCAAAGGCTGCTAGACCGTGCTGAGAAGAAAGTTGCTGGCAAAGGGGACGTCCCAACAAAGAGACCCTCTGTCCTCCGAGCAGGGGTCAACACAGTCACCACCTTGGTGGAGAACAAGAAGGCTCAGGTGGTGGTGACTGCCCATGATGTAGACCCTGTTGAGCTGGTGGTTTTCCTACCTTCCCTGTGTCGAAGGATGGGGGTGCCCTACTGCATCATCAAGGGAAAGGCCAGGCTGGGGTGCCTGGTCCACAGGAAGACATGCACCGCTGTTGCCTTCACACAGGTTAACTCAGAAGACAAAGGTGCTCTGGCTAGGCTGGTGGGAGCTATTAGGACCAATTATAATGACAGATATGATGAGATCCGCTGCCACTGGGGAGGCAACATCCTGAGTCCTAAGTCTGTGGTTGGCATTGCCAAGCTGGAAAAGGCAAAGGCTAAAGAACTCGCCACTAAACTGGGTTAAATGTACACTAAGTTTTCTGTACATAAATATAATTACAAAATTAAAAAGAATGACTAATATTGTTAAACATTCCTTATACGACCGCAGTATTTCAAAAGGTTGCATCTTTACAGTTCTATGATAAGCCTTCCTGCTCATTATTGATATGGGATGCCAGTCTGATGGGTTCTGGAGCCAACTAAGATATGAACCCCTTGGCACATTTTGAGGGAATTTTCTTGACTAGGTTAATTGAAGTGGGACAAACTACCTTAATGTGAGTGGCAGCATCTAAGACGGTCTGAGGGCAAAGCTTTTGCTTCATGCCTGTTTTCTTTCTGTCCTGTTCCTTGGCCCTGTAGCTTCTGCTCCCACTGAAAATGTTGCTGTCGTCCTGCGCTGCCATCAGAACCCAGCTTCTGGGACCTTCCAGCTCCATGGAAGGCCAGCGCTTCTTTGGGAGTCATTGCCAGGGTGGGAGAGCTACAGCACCTAGTCCTGTGGATTGAGAAGCTACGTATTCTCAGCCTCTTCCCTGCAAAGACAACCCTTACTGAACTACTGAAGCCGTAAGCTATAAGCCAATTCAATAAACTCCCCTTTCACAGGTATTAACACTGTCAATTCTGACCCTCTAGAGAACCCTGACTCTTCACCGTGTCTTCCCATTTTAAACATATGACCATTCCAATGTGTTGAGGAAAAAAAAATATATATATGTATATTCTTAAAAACTCTAAATATTTCTCAAGTATGATTGCAGAGAAAACATATATCGAAAGATACAGAACATCATGACAGAGTGGGACCTTGGAGGAAAAATGTAAATATATATAATATATATATATATATATATATATATATATATATATATATATATATATATATATATATATATATATACATTCCCCCAAGGGCTGCTTAACCAGACTGTTCCTTTGTTGTGGTGAAGACATAGATTAAGAACAAAAAAGAATATTTAAATGACTAAAATCAGAAATGGAGCTAGATATTTTGTTTGAAACCGGAAGTCTCATTATGTTGTCCAGGATGGTCGAGAACTTTTGGACTCAAGAAATTCCATCGCTTTAGCCTCCTTAGTAGCTACAAACATGTGACACCACACCTCTGTTGGAAAAGGGTATGGTGATGTCAATTCCACAGAAATAAAACTTATAACAAAGGAAAAGGTTCACTTGGAGGTCAACAAACCGGATTACTTAGATTAAATAGACAGGTCCTTGGGAACACAAAACTTGTGAAGACTGAAGATATTGATAACGTGATCAGATCTGTATATAGAAATGGAGTTGACTAAGTAATAAAGATAACAATCTGGAAAAGAAAACCAGTGCAGCAAATCTGACAAAACATTTAAAGAAGAAATTAGACAAGCCCTTCTTAAATCTTTCCAAAATAACCAAAAAGTTATGTCTTAACTTATTCCATGAAACCATCACACCATACCATACTCAGCAAAACACACCACAGAAAAAGAAAACTAGCAGGGCATGCTGTTACATGCCTATAATCCCAGTGGTTGGGAGACACATGCAGGAGCATCAGAGTTTGTGGTCAGCCTGCGTCATATGGTAAGACACTGTTTCAAAGAACTGAGAGTGAGAATAGATCTTAGTAGAGAGGTGTTTACTTAGCAAGGTCCCGGATTCAATTCCTAGCCTCAAGAGGGAAGGGGAAAAGGAGGGGAGAAGACAGAAAGCAAAAGGAAGGCAAGTGGGCAGGCTATAGACTGATGGAAACGCCTTATAAATAGTAACATAAGAACTGTTTTGTTTTTCCAAAACAAAGTCTCACTATGTATCCCTGGGTGCCCTGGAACTGACTACATAGACCAGGCTGGCGTCAGGCTCACAGATACTCCTGTCTCTGCCTCCCAAGCGCTGGAATTAAAGTCATGTGCCCCTATGCCCAGCTGGCATAAGAATTGTTAACACAATTTTAGCAAAACAAATTCAGCAGCATGTTAAAAACACTCTGCATAATGGCCAACTGGTATTTATTGCTGGAATGCAAAATAATTCAATCCATGCAAATTGGTTACTAGAATATACTGCATTGATTTAAAAAAAAAAAGCAAAATCTTACATACTCATCTGAGTTGAGGCAAAAATTTATAAAGTTTAGCATTGTTTTGTGACTCTGAAATTCAGTTCAGCTGTTCAAGACTTAAAGACCAAGAAGAAATGAAAGCTACCCCATGGTGCTAGGGGCCACATATTAAAAAACTCAGCAAACATTATACTTCATGCTATGTTTGCCCTGTTAAGATGGGGGCAGGCAATGATGGCTGCTTTTGCTACTGGTATTCAGCATGGTACAGAGCCTTACGTATCAGGTACATCCTCTACCTCTGAATAAAAACCCCAGGCCTAAGGTGCTGTTCATACCCTCCCTACTCTGTAAAATTCCCCCAAAGACTGGCTGTTGGTTCTAGTTGAGTTTGCCAATGGGAACACCAATAACAGGTCTGAGAACAAAGAAGGGTCAGGTTGATGGACGGTGCCTTCCTTGGCCTCTTCTGTTTTCATAGGGACTGTGCCATGCCTCAAAGCTTGTCCAAAGCCCACCCACACCTTGGTAAAATTCTTCTCCACAGATCGCTACATTTATATAACTCAGTTTCCTGCTGGGATCCTAGAAGAAGAGATAATGAGGGAGGGAGGTTTGCCCAGCTCAAGAATCTAGCCCTAAGTATTAGATGCAGTAAATTGATTTTTCTAGAGTTCCAAGCATGGTTCTCTTTCAACCGCATGACAACAGATTAAAAGGCAAGCCATAATACCAGCCTAGAATTTCCAAAGTTCCCAACCATTCCCTTGACTTAGACAGCCCTTTAACTTGAACACACACTACCTGCCTGTCACACACCCAACCAGACTAGTAGCTGGGTGCAGACATCTGGTGGGAACGATGACGTTTGGGCTGTTGGTCTGTAAGAAAGCAGGCTTCAGAAAGGCTCAAGGAGCAAGCCAGTAGGCAGCACTCCTCCGTGCCTTAGGCTTCTCTTCCTGCTTCTCTTCACAGACAGACTGTGATTCAGAAGTCTAAACAAAAGAGCTCCGTCCTGCCCGGGTTCCTTTTGACCATGATGCTTTATCACAGCAGCAGTGGAAACCACCACTAAGACAACATCCGTGTAAATCTGATCTCTCATGAGGAGCCCAGGTTAGCTTTTTCTACTTCCATTCCCAACAGAATACATGGTTCAGTACCAGGCATTTTACATGATGTGAAGGCACACCATGTCTGATCGCCTTGCTGATCGTTATAGTTTAAGAGTGAAATGTCCCTGACAGGCTCATGTCCCTAACTGGTAGTACTATTTGGGGACATTTTGGAATGTTTTAGAGATAGAACCTTTGAACCTTGCAGCCTGGTCCCATCTTGTTCCTGTTTCTCTGTTTCTAGCATGTGAGGAGCCCCGGGCACACACCTGGCTGCTGCACCTTCACTGTGCACATTCCTAACCCCGTGATATCTAGACCCCGCCCTCTAAGACGAGACAAAAGAAACCCACCTTCCATTAAGTTGTTGTTGTCATATATTTCGTTACAACAACAAGCAAAGTAACTAACATACCAGTGATCTGTGAATGTGACAACTTTCAGAGATGTGGCCCCAGCTAATTCTATGTGGACAGTCTGGACTTCCCATTGTTCTCCATTTCTTCTGCCACTGTTACTTACCTGCAAGTGACTTTAGAAGGAGACATCGATGACCCTTGGGCAACTTGGCTTCAATCTCTCCTTAAGTTTTTCCAAATGTCCACACAAAGATTATACACAAAGATGTTTCTTTTCTTAAGTGCTGAGGAACACACCGAGGGTATTAATTAAGTTAAACAGGTACATCAGCCATACCCCAACCTCGAGGGAAAGTTTCTTCATAATTTAAACTTGAATTTCCTGGCAATGGGCATTCCACATAGGAACATCATCTTGCTGTACTAGTTAATTATCTTAGCCACAGGGCTTAAATGTTTAGTTTTGACATTCTACTGTCCTACTGAGTAGCCTATCATAATCTAAGATGATAGTAATGTTTTTATAAGGCACAAAAATACATACTTTACCCACTCATCATGGGTGGGCAAAATATGGTTCCCGCTTCTTAAACTAAGGAAAAAGAGAGAACAAGAGTGTAAATACGGTGGAAGGAAGAAATTTGAAAGATTAACTCATGCATGATCTCTCAACTTTGCATATGATTTTTTTGTTTGTTTGTTGCAATTTACCTTGGGAGCCCGAGGCAAAAAGAGGCAGCTCTATCTGACAGGAAAGGCAACGCCCTTGCAGGTTTGCTAAAGACACCAGAGAAGGAGGACAAAAGAGCCCAGAGGTCAGGAGAGGAATTGAAGCTATAGCCCAGAGAGGTACTCAAGTCCCAAGTCATTGTATCTAAATAGAGAATGACCAGGTCCCTGACATAACTTGCTAGCAGGGCCAATATGTAGCCCGCTTTTGAGTCTTAGGGTATAGTAAATCCTCCCTAAGCTTTGTAGCTGTTCATGAAATCAATCCTGAGAACTTCAGCAGGTAAGGATTCTTGGTCTTCCGGGTTGGATTAAAGGGTAGGACTGTGAACACCTATGGGGTGGTGACTACAGGAAAGCCCAGCACAGATTCCTGAGGAGGAACTGAACAAGTATGGTCAGCATGTTTGGAATCTCCCACTACACGAGGAGCAACGGTGGGCACAGAGGCCACTGATAAGGAGTGCTGACTCCAGCACACAGGGCACCAAGCAGTTGTCACACAGCCTTCCCTGGATGAGCTTTACAGCTAGGTCCACCTGGGACCCTGGGCCAAGATCCAGACATGGTCCCTAGAAAGGAATCAAAGGTGGCTGTTATGTTTCCTGATTTTGTGGTTTTGGCGGGGACTTGTGTGTATGAATTCCTTGGGTTTTGTTTGTTTGTTTGTTCGGGTGGTCGGTTGGTCGGTTGGTTTTCTGCTTGTTTCTAAAAGGTTCGGGTAGAGTTGGGTGGATGGGAAGGATCTGGGAGGAATTGAGGGGGTAAAGAGTGTAATCAGAATATACAGATGAAAGCATTTTCTCAATTAAGAAAAAATAAAAGCAAAGCAAGCAAACCACCGAGACGTCTACAAGACCATACACACTTTTGAAAACTTTGGGACCAAGGAGGAGAATGGCGGCAGCTATTAGGGAAAATAAGCAATTGACTGGGGCCTGTCTAGGGTGGTGCAAGGCTTCATCTTGGGAAAGACTGTGTCTTTCCGCAGACTGCTTTCCAATGCTCTGACTCTTGTCTCTGAATCACACTTCCAGTTTTTCAAGATATATATGATGTTTGGTCCAGACAGCTATTCCTAATCAAAGTAGGCTAAGGAATGCAGATCACATAATTCCTATGTGGCTGCCACAGAGTTCCTGTT
Source organism: Rattus rattus (assembly GCF_011064425.1). Classification (NCBI taxonomy): domain Eukaryota; kingdom Metazoa; phylum Chordata; class Mammalia; order Rodentia; family Muridae; genus Rattus; species Rattus rattus. The sequence goes on from NC_046156.1 coordinate 196,394,180, forward strand.
GGTGGGCATTGAAGGCATTCTTCAAAGAGCCAAGGGCCATGTGGACACCTCAAAAGTGGGTATTACTCCGTAGTAGCACTTGCAATAGTCATTTTGGACTGTTGGATCCTGACAACCTTGTTGTTAACTGTTTTTTTTTTTTTTTTTTTTTTTTTTTTTTTTTTGCATGACAGCCAGGCAGCCCAGATTTCTGTAACTAGCATATTTTGGAACATTTCAGAGAAGGAGAGCGAAATCCAGTAATTGCTCTGGTGAACCTGAGAAGAAATGAGCTGACAGAGTTTATGCACTTAGAATAGAGCTGACCCATAGCAGGGTCCACAAAATTAAAGCTTTGCTAGTGTTGCCAGTTTGGTATCGAGTCTTTTAGAAAATTATCAGTATCTAATAGTCAACAATGACAGAATCAAACTCTGGGAGAGTTTGGCACATCTACCCAGGTTTTATCATAGAGGAAGTACTGTGGTTGAATAAGGATGGTTCCTATAGGCTCATGTATATGACTGCTTAGTCATGAGGGAGTGGCACTATTTGAGAAGAATTAGGAGGTGTGGCCTTGTTGTAGGAAGGATGTTGTAGGATGTCACTGGGCCTTTCAAGTTTCAAAAGCCCAAGCCAGGACCAGGGGCTTTCCCTGCAGACCCGAATATAGAAAGAACTCTCAGCTACTTTTCCAATACCATATCTACCTTCATGCCACCATGATAATAATGGGCTAAACCTCTGAACCTGCAAGCCAGCCCCAAGTAAGTGCATTCTCTTATAAGAGTTGCTTTGGTCATGGTGTCCTTTCACAGCAATAGTAACCCTAACTAAGGCAGAAGATCATCCCCTGTTTCCTGTACGAGAAAGCAGGTTAATTATTATTAACAGAAGCATCTCAAACCACAGTGGTTCTCCATATTAAGTAACTGTTTCTACCTTGATGTAATTGCTCACTCAAGACATTTTCCCAGACCTGCTGGGCCAAGGGCTTTATTTGTTATCACTGTTCATTTGTTTGCAGAGCCGTAGATCTAACTCCGGGCCTCGATCTCTCTAAGCAAGTGCACGCATGCTGAGAGCTACATCTCCAATCTTGGATTCTGGTTTAAATGACAACATAGCCTTGGTAGGACACACCAACAAGAAACCAAGACAAGTACAACGGTGCCAGGAAACCTTCTGTGGCGGATCACAGGGCAGCCCCTTCCCTCCCTGTCCCTGCTGCTCTTGCCGTGACTGGCATGTTAGGTACGTTGGTAGGCATGTTTTGTCTGTTCTTCTTTCTCTAAATGTCCCACACCAGCAGCCCTGAGAAGCCCCACTCTGAGTTTTCTCACCCAGCCTGAGGCCACTGTGGCTTCATCAGTATTCAGGAGACCTTTGCTTTCTTTTCCTTCCCTTCCCTCAATCCTTTTAATCCTCTAGTTCAGGCAATTAGCTCTACAAATATTAGCTGCAATCAAGGTCTAGCACATGTGGTAATTTTCCCTCTAATAAATCAATCAATTCTTTCTATGAAGTGTTTTTCCCCTCTTACAGTCATTAGAGAATTACAATGCGACTTGAAGATCACCAGCAACTTGAATTAGTCAAGGAGTGTCAATCAAACTTGCCAGAGTTTGCTTTAGAGATAAGAAAAATAAGATAGTTTTACAAAGGTCTCTTGTCTGAGAATGGCAAGCCTCTCAGACCCTTGTTCAATTTCTCTTAGGGAGGTCCCAGACCACTATGAGCCATATGAGCCATATGGTAGAAAATAGAAACCAGTACTAACCAACGAAAACTCAGATAACATACACAGCTTTGCATTAGTCAACAAATGGATAACTGGAACAACTGTTATACAGAGTATCTAGGTAGTGTGCTGTGTTTCCATAGATAACCAGTTAGGACAGAAAAGAAACAATGATAATAACCAAGGACACATTTCAGCTCCAGAGAGAACTAAACATCCATAGAGGGCTTCTCAGAGCTGGAATAGAGGGCTCCAGAACGAGGCTGAGAAAGAGAGTCCCTGCCATGCGTGCAGTCTAGCAGCCCACTCTTCTTTGCGGTTTCATGCAAGTGTTCAGATGAGAACAGAGATTTCTGCTTAGAGATTATGTGAGCATCGCCAGTGTGGGCCAGGCAACCATGTTCACAAATCTACAAAGTGAATGGCAGAGAAAAGTATTGATTTAGCGAGGAACCCAAAGTCTGTCCTGCTACAACCCAGGCTACCCCGTGTTTTATACTCTGCATGGGATTGAGGGATAGGGAGCAGACATGGAGAGACTTTAGTCCTCATTTTCTTCCTTCCTCCTTTCTCTCCTCTCTCCTCTCTAGACAGCTGAATTAGCAGGAGGCTGGACGCTTGTACTAGAAGGCAAAATGGCCTACTATTGTGTTCTCTCCTCTCTAGTTCTCCAGTCGCTGAAAAATTATATCGTTATCCAGCACCTGAAAGGGGTCATGGGGGAGAGGGTGAGGCCCGGTTCCATTTTCTTATTGTCACCAAATGTTCAAATGAAAAGAAGTGAAGGTTTCAGTAGGATCCTTAGTGAAAACTTGCTGACATTAATGACTCAAATTCTCAGAGAGACTGCAAGGAAAACGGTGTCATCACTGTCATTCAAGCCATTTAAGATGAGATTTCAAAAGAAGGCTGTCAGCCTAATGACTGCCAGATTCCATTATATCATCCTCAGAGGGCGGATCACACACTACTATGCAGCCTGTGGGTGGTTGACATTAACAAATGAAAGGAAATGGCTCAGGGAAGAGGTGAGGTGGGCGTGAGTCCCTAGGGGAGCTGCCTTCCATGACCAGGATCCATCGCTACTGATCTGCAGATAGATAGTACCTGGGGGCAGACGCATCTCATCCTACTCATGGGGACAGTCAGAGGAGCCCATGCACTTGGTGCTGAAGGAGTGTGGGAAGGCTGGAGCTATAGATCTCTGTGCCTGTTTATTAATTTATCAGGAGAATATTCCTCCCTAGCAACCAGGATAAGGGCAGTCTTCTGGCTGTGTGCATTCCAGCACTGAGAAGCCTGGCTGATAATCAGAGGGGAATTAAGTGGCGAGTGAACGAGGGCAGCGGCATTCAACCTTGGCTGCACATTGCAGTCATCGGGTAATTCCGTGCAAAGGCCACCCTAAAATCAAACATGTCTGAGCGTTGGCTGAGGTGCAGATACCTCTGCAAAATGATTCCCATGAGCAGACAAACCGAGCATCCCTTGAGTAGAACAAAGGCTGTGGCTTTCGGTAAGTAATCTAAATTTGTTCAGTAAAGACCAAAAAAATTTCACTAACACTGTTTTATTAAAAAGAGGAAAATTTTTAACACGTAGTAGGAAGGATATCATTTTGGGATGAGGAACTAACTCGTTGTGCTGTATTTATTTTCTGTGTCTCTGCACACAGGAATCTCTTCACTATAGAAGGAGGCAACCCTAAGGGGTTAAACATTCAAATTACTTTCTCTCTCTTTTGTCAGAGTCCAACATGGTGGCTAGTGACTAGTTCCCTAGTCAGTGAAAAATTATATCATGATCCAGCACCTGAAAAGGGTCGCAGGGGAGAGGGCCAGGCCTGGTTCCATTCTCTTAGACACCTTTGACAGGTTTTTTGGCTAATTAAACCACTGTCCTATGCTAACTATTCCTCTCCTGCAACATTCTTTCTGAGGAGGAGTTAATATAATTGATTATGATGCAGTTTTTTTCCCCAGGCTTTAAAGATGTTCTGGTTTTTGATTTATTTGTTTTTGTTTTTCCCAGTTACCAAATGTGTTGATTGAATAAGCTGGATTCTATCTAGATACCTGCAAACTAATGTTTGGAGGATAAATGGAACACATATCCCCAGGTAAGTGAGTGCTAACCAGGCTCAGTGGGTTCCCCTCGCTTTGCTATGATGACTGACACCCTGAATCCAGTAGAGAATTCATTGGTGGGCCCAATTATCCGGGAGGAGCTCTTTGTTAAGTGTTAAATTGCATATAATAAAAGGCCTTACTTATATTTTAAAACCTTATTGTCCGTGCCTGTGTGGATTTTATATGCCAGTTTTCTGTAGCTGTGCTAGATGTTTTCCCGTCTGGTCCGAAGTGTTGGTATACCTTAACCAGTCAGCGTTTAGTTGTCTATCCTCACCAGTCAGGGGCTAGCAGGTTTTGAAAGAGCGTATCTATGCCCAAAACAGTTCACTTCTACCTCAAGACTGGGAGCCCAAAGTTCCCTTCAAACTATGCATAGTGAAGAGACTCACAGTAAAATTAATCAGCTATGAGTTTCCTTAAAGTTGTAATCTTACAGGCGGGTCAAGAGAATAGAAATTAGCCCAAGCACGGGGTCTGGGTCACGCCGGCAGTTCTGTTTGCCGATATCTGTATTCTCCAGAGACCTGAGCTATCCAATAGTAATGGACAACTCGGCCCTGGTACTTCCAACCCAACCCAGCTGAAGTACTTCCCTCTTTCCAAGGTCAGCACTTCACTTAGAACAACTTCCAAACTGCAGAACTCTGTTAATGGGTTCAAGGTGTTGCTTGATCTCTCTGGCCTTGATGTCTCTGTCCCTACAGTGAAATATGATCATTGTCATCATCATCGTCGTCGTCATCATCATCATCAGCAGCAGCAAACTTGCTATATAACAGATGAAATGCTTAACAAAGAATGAGAGTCAAGCTTGTACTGGAACTCAGAGCCCAAGATACATGAGATGCACAAACACTCAGGAAATAGTCTCTCTCTTGTATACACAAACACACGCGCACACACACAGACACAGAGAGAGAGAGAGAGAGAGAGAGAGAGAGAGAGAGAGACACACACACAGAGAGAGAGAGAGAATACACAGAGAGACAGAGAAAGAGAACATACAGAGAGAAAGAACACAGAGAGAGAGAGAGACAGAGAGAGAGAGAGAGAGAGACAGAGAGAGAGAACATACACAGAGAGACAGAAAGAACACAAAGACAGACAGAACACAGAGAGACAGACAGACAGGTGGAACACAGAGAGGGAGAGAGACAGACCATACAGAAACAGAGAAAAAGGGACAGAGACAGAGAAACAGAGCACACAGGCAGACAGGCAGACAGAAGAGACAGAGAAAGAGACAGAAAGGGCCCTTTTAGATTTGTTTTTCTCACAAGGATCCTCTCTGGGCACCCAGAGTTAAGAGACAGTCACTGAATTCCATGCTTGATCTTCGAGGACTCAATTCCTAAACCAAATACACCTTGCTACATAATATTGTTCCAGCCTTTGTCTCTTGTCTCTCAAATGGTTGTTTTCCCTAGAGACCTGCTCTTAGTGGATCTGTCTGATCACAGTGCTCCTTTCTACATCAGTGCACTTCTTACCTTTATAGACTTGGCTGCTCCTTGGACCAACCTTGCTCCCTTGCTGTCATACTGAGACAGCCAAATGCTCTCAAATGAAAGCATTTATAAACATGCATATTTGCAACCGTAACTCTGTGTTTCTGTGCCTCGAAAAGAGTTTGAATCAAATCCTAAGTAGATCCCATAGAAAATGTGGACGTGAGAGAATTGGGGGGTGGGGAGGGAGAAGAGATCAGGCCTTGTAGCTCTGGGATCGTCATGTCTACACCAGCATAATGGTTCACCTAACAAAAATGAAACATTTTAAAAACCAATCAATTATTATTACCTGTGCCAAGCCTCCCATTCTCCCACTGCTGAGAGCAAGCAAAACCCAGAAATAAAATCTCATCAATACGTGGATGTCTCACATTGCTCCAAACTCACCGTAGGAGCCAAGCGTGTCTCTGAAGGCTTCAGCTCGCCCAATCAGACAACAGGCTAGGGAGGGGTGGCTTCTCTCAAGTTACACAGAGGGCTCCATCTGTCACCCTAGACCTTTCTTAGTAAGTGATGTGAAAGGGGATGGCGAAGGCAGTTTGGAAGAGTTTTCTTTTACAAACTCTTAATCCAAAGATTTCTGGTTAAGGGAAGCAGCAGAAGAGAAGCAGAATCCACTGTGGGCGAGGAAGGATGCTATCTGGACAGGCATTCTGCCTGGCGGAGCCACTGTAAGGAAGGGCAGTGCTTTTCAGCTGCTGTAATAAATGCCGCCGACGGGGCAGCCTCTTCTTGATGCTCACAAAGGTCTTTGTTTTAAACTTTGCCTTCACCGAAGCCTTTTCTCATCATGCCAAGCCAGCAGAAGAAGATCATCTTTTGCATGGCTGGCGTATTGAGCTTTCTCTGTGCTCTCGGAGTGGTGACCGCAGTGGGGACCCCACTGTGGGTTAAAGCCACTATCCTCTGCAAAACAGGGGCTCTGCTTGTCAATGCGTCAGGGAAGGAGCTGGACAAGTTCATGGGCGAGATGCAGTATGGTCTTTTCCACGGAGAAGGCGTAAGGCAATGCGGGTTAGGAGCAAGGCCTTTCCGGTTCTCATGTAAGTAACACTTCCGTCTGAATTACTTAACGCTTTCTGAACATTCTTCTAGCTGTTGCAAAGACATGAAGAGGATCTGACTATATTGGCAGAACTATTCAAACCGCAGTGAGCCACCTGAAACACACAGGACTCTAAGCAACTTCTCCCTTGTTTCTGTTTTCTTATTAATTTTTAATTCTTGCTTTTTTCTATGACCATATATAATTAATTGCTATGATAATAAGTTTTTTGAAAGCATAACCCCTTAAGGGGACTGACAAGATGACTACCATTAAGGTACATGTTGCCAAGGTGATCACCCGAGTTTAATCCTTGGCACCTGCCTGATAGGAACAGAAAACCAAGTTCCCCAAGTTGGCCTCTCACCTCCATATACACTATGGCACTCACATACATGCTTGAGTGCATGCGTGTGCCACCTACTCTCTCTCTCTCTCTCTCTCTCTCTCTCTCTCTCTCTCTCTCTCTCTCTCTCTCTGTGTGTGTGTGTGTGTGTGTGTGTGTGTGTGTGAATGTTTGAAAATGAAAGTATAACCCTCAAGATTCTCGAGTATTACTGATATAAAACATTGTGGCATCTTCATTAAAGAAAACCAGTACTTGAGAAAACAGGAACTCTGTGAGGGATGATCTTTGTGCCTTTTGTCCTTTTGTCCTTTAAAAAGGGACCAGTTTACTTGCCTTTCCTTTAACCCAGGACTGTGTGCCCATTTACCTGCCCCACACCGCTAGAACCCTGACTGTGGACTTAATGACTTCTGTTTTCGTATTTAACCAATTCGGAATTATTGTTTTCCTTTGCCTACAGAAACTTTAAAGTGATCTGCTGAGATAACGGAGAAATGCACTGCAACAGTGCACAAAACCTGACTGACCTTCAAATAGGGCACAGAGTAGGAGACATTTCCTGTCATGATTTTGCAAAATGGCAGCGTTATCCGGAGTATTTATAACATGCTTATCTTGAGATGAGAAGTTTAAAAAAAAAAAAACTACCACGAGAATGGGCAACTCATTAAATGAAAATTAATAAACAGCCATTTGTTATATCTCTCACTACACACACCCAGAACTTATTATTATTTCAAAGGGCTGGTTTGGAGCAATCTTATGAAGACACAGTCAGTAAATTACTGCATAAATCACTCTTCAGGAAAAGGGGACTCCCAATTGAGGCATTAAAATGAATTATTATTTTGCCCGAGCTTCTTTTCTCCTCTAGTATAGGTAGAAGGTGAAATTAATTGAATTTATTATTAACATATGCAGCGTCTAATTAAATTTCAGCTCTGGCCCATTTATATTTCTGCAACATTCCTTCTACCTTCTAAGCAGTCATTTGGCACTCACCTCCAACTCATATAGGTTACAAAGTGATAGGAATTGTCACAGGGCTTTAGAAAATCCCCAAGAATTAGCCTTCAGCTTTTCAGGAAATTATCATCAGCTAAATTTGCTGACGCGGACACACCTCTGTTCTCTGCATGGCTCTAGTTCGTTACGGTACCTGGGCCGTGAGAGTCGCTCAGCTCTATCGGAGGTGGGGGTAGAAGGGAGAACAGAGCGGAATACTGTGTGGCTTGCAACTGCATTAAAAAAATAACACAGGAAAACAGATGAGATGATCTCACCGTGAGTCACCAGCAGCTAAAGCCTGGGTAAAGCTTCTCACAAAGGAATTCAGACAAAGGCAGGAGTGACAGAGTATTCCAGAGGCCTTGTGTTTATCTCAGCGAACAGGAGGCAAATGTGACTTCTGCCACAGGATGTGTTTCAAAACAGTAGCAAGATGTTTTCTTAGCACTCACTACACAGTCACCAGCGCCTTCGTGTGCCTTCTCTTGCTTGCCTTCGAAACCCACAGCCCCGTGTGTTCCTGTGGTTCAGTGCATGGTTTCTGTGGCTGCGTCTCTTACGCCGGCCTTACATGGGAAGCTTTTCTAATCAAGTGCTCATTTGCCTGTGTTCTATGAGGATTAGCAGAGCTGAGCAAGGTTTTTGGCAATACCATGGCCTGCCTCACAAATTATGTTGGTTTTCTTGCTATTCTGTAGAGCTCTCCCCAGCCTCGTGATGGAAAACCTACGTGTGTGTGTGTGTGTGTGTGTGTGTGTGTGCTCTGTGATGATAGACCTTTCTATATTGAAGGACATACATATTAAGTACACGTAAAATAATACATGGAAATACACGTATCACAATTTCATTTTGTCGAATCTCAGAGAAATATACTAATAATGTAATTTTTTTCGGCCTAAGCAAATAACAATGACTCTTTCCATATAACATGAAGGGATGTTAGGAAGACTGGACAATATATAAACCCAATGAAATTCTCAAAGAGTGCACTGCTCGTCTAAATACAGTGTTGAAACTCCCTATCAACCTACTTTTGAAACACTCTGTGCTTCTGATGTTCACACTCCCATCACCATGTAGCTTATGGGCCTCGTGGGCTCAATCAAGATGCCATCCATCCCCAGCCAATGGTGTTACATCAACTTGCTTAAAAGAAGAGAGCCTTTGGATAAGCTTTCTTTTTTTTTTTTTAATTAACTTGAGTATTTCTTATTTACATTTTAGTGTTATTCCCTTTCGGTTTCGGCAAACATCCCTAATCCCTCCCCCTCCCTTCTTTATGGGTGTTCCCCCCATCCTCCCCCCATTGCCGCCTCCCCCCCAACAATCACGTTCACTGGGGGTTCAGTCTTAGCAGGACCAAGGGCTTCCCCTTCCACTGGTGATCTTACTATAATATTCATTGCTACTTATGAGGTCAGAGTCCAGGGTCAGTCCATGTATAGTCTTTAGGTAGTGGCTTAGTCCCTGGAAGCTCTGGTTGGTTGGCATTGTTGTTCATAAGGGGTCTTGAGCTCCTTCAAGCTCTTCCAGTTCTTTCTCTGATTCCTTCAACGGGGGTCCCGTTCTCAGTTCAGTGGTTTGCTGCTGGCATTCACCTCTGTATTTGCTGTATTCTGGCTGTGTCTCTCAGGAGCGATCTACATCCGGCTCCTGTCGGCCTGCACTTCTTTGCTTCATTGGATAAGCTTTCTTAATGGTGAAGTGGATGTCCTGTTAATATGAGACAGTAAGTGGCTTAAGCCTGTTTTCTCAACTGAAGCTTCCTTTGAGCAATGGCAGTGGCCTCCAGAGACTACAGGGAGGTGTTTCTTCCCTGCCACTTCTGCAGCCCAAATAAAAATTTGAAAGCAATCATTTTCATAACAGCCCCCTTTCTCCTCATTGTTTCCCTTGAAAGTTACTAAAGCAAATATTGGGATTCAGAGAAACACTCCGTATAGGAGCAATGGAAAAGCTAACTTAAGAAGTATCGATCCGTTTTTGATTAGTTGCCTTCTTACCATCAGCTGCTATAGACGTAGATCTCAATTCTATTGGATTTTCACCTGTATTTTGTCTGTCTAGGGTTTTTTAGGGTGTTACTGGGGTTTAAATGCAAGGGACCTTGCACATGATGGACAAGTGCTGTACCACTGAGCCATGGCCCAGGCTTGAATCAACATTGGCCCATAGAGTTGCAATATAAGCCCTAGCAGCCATATTAAACATTAAAAAAAAGTGAAAATCACTTAATAATTTTCTCTATGACATCCAGAATACTATTTTGTAAACATATAATCCACATTAAAAACAATATTGAAATGTCTTACAGCCTTCTTGGTGCAGACTTTGAATTCTAGTGTATGTTTATGTGGTACTCTAATTAAGACTGGCCACATTCACGGCTCGTTGTAATGTACTTGATTGAACAGTATGGATCTAGATGGAGATGTCCTCTGAATAAATTGACTATCGACAATGTCCGTATTTTAAATGACTTTTTGCTTGGCTCTGCTGGATGAGTCTGTGTGTGTGATTTTTATGGGCCATGTTTATGTCACTTCTGAAGCTCTATGTATTGGATAACATGAGATAAAGAATGAACAGAACAAGAAGAAGAGTTTGGCAATTATGTTTGTGCCTATTAAACGTTCCCTACTGACCATTCTATCTTTTTTAATTATATCACGGCCCTGCTCTGTTGGCATGCGAAGTTATGCTGGGAAAACTTCTGCCTCATTTATTTTGGCTGATTCTCATCTGTCTATGGGTCAGCGGTTCATTTACTAGAGGCCACTAGCGTTTCTGCCAAGTCCATTGTTTCATTCATTATAATGAGCGGATGTTTGTCTTTGAAGGCCACACGACTGGTGGACATAGTTCTTCATCATATGTCACCTGGAAAATTTTAACGACAGTGTTTAAACACCAAATGCAGCCATCAAGCCACTTGCGAGCCCTCCTTGTGCCCCTGCCCGCTCTGTGCATGTGTATGTGTGTGTGTTTCTCTTTTGTTGGTTTGAAACACTGCAGAACATTATCAAAACATGATATTCAAGAATCATATGGTATCAACCATTCCTAGATATTCTGCTATGTTCATTGCCAACACAGTTCAACGAGCTGGTAAAAACAAACAAACAAAAAAACATATGGAGGGTTTTTTTTTAACCAATCATGTAGTCCGGCTTCCAACTTTAGTCATACTTTGAAAACATTTTAATTTGGGCCCCGTGATTGAAAATTTGTAAAAGCCTTGACAGAGCCAGTGTACTTCATATTTTGGGAAAGTAGTGATTCTTTGCCAAATCAGGGATATAACCCAGATTGCATAGTGGATGTTGACATTATTTCTGTGAATAACAAGGTGACTTCTTGAACATATTGTGGTACAGAGTAGTGGAGACGTGGGGGTCATTGTGAGCATGACTGAGCCTTGACACTCTCTCCTACAAGTATGTCCCTCGTCCTGGCCCATCTGGGCTCCCTATGACTTTCTTACAAGAGCTGACAGCTTAATGTCCTTCTAATGAAACCTGGCCCTGTCTCCTCCCTTCCTCTGCACACAGCCTGTGTAGATGCTGGCATGAGGAGTTGTGTCTGGGAGAGAAGCATGCATGGCTTATCTCTGTTTGCTTTATGGGAGGAGTCAACCCATCACCCCATTTACCCAGAAAGCACAAACCTCCTGTCTTTTGCTTGGGAGGTGCTTTGCCTAGACCCATTCACCTATGAAACAGCCCAGTAAATGCTGGAGACGTTCTTCCCCGTGGACTCAATAGTAATTAATGGAACAAGGGTGAGAAGGTTTTCAGTTCTCTCAGCTGCACAGCCTCCTACCCTTCCTAAGCCTTGATGATTGCTCCTCTGCTTTTCCCAACATCTGTATTACATGGACTTGAGCACACACATTTCTGCTCTGCACAAAGAGCCTAAGTCCCGAAAGACAGGGCTACCTACTACTGATGAATGTACTAACTCCAAACCAGGACGTGAAACCGAGTGTAGGACAACGAAAGATTCACAACTGTCTAGTATCGGGCTCTATTGGAATGGAGCATCCGAGAATGAAGGTGAATTTCCACCACTGGCTGAGGCTCAGGCACTTGGTACTCCGATCACTGTGCCAATTTTCTTCTTCTTCTTCTATGATGAGATGAGGGTAGAACTGTGTGGTTACTGAACATTTCTTTCAATTCGAATGTTCTATGGCATATAAAATGACCTAATGGTTTAGACGGGGTCCTTGAGGACTGGAAATTGTCACTTGATGTCCTCCCTGACTGGCAGATTGTGGCCACCATTTTTAGAAGTAGCGAGTTGTGTCATGTTGTGAAGTGTTCTCCAACGTGCACCATGTGTCGGGTCCCAGACTCATTTCTCTATTGCAGAGATCTTTCTTTCCTTCCCTGTCACACTCTTTTTAATTTTTTATGTGGAAACTGGGAGGCTGGAAAAGGATCTCCTGAGGAACAGGCTGCTTTGGAACTTAGCAGCATGGGCTAGTGGGTTCCGAGAGCAGCCCCTCTCATCAGCACCCAAATGCCTGAGCTAGAATAGAGAAGGCACCACCATGACAGCTGAGAAGAGGCGGGGGCTCTCCTCTTCAATTATTTGCTTTTCTCTGTGAATTCCTAGTCTGTCCTCCATGAAAAATGCCCAATAGTGTAATGTCTCATCCTGAAAATGGCACGAAATCATCTATCTGCTTAACATTTAAAAGGTGTTCTTTATCCAAAAAGAGGTTCTGGATGTTACTCTGTACACATTGGAAAATGTCAGGGAAATAGTTGTCAAAAGGCAAACATCTGTTTTCCCCTGACCTTCATGGCTCCCTTCTCTTATTTCCGTATCAAAAAGTCAACAGAATCGGCATTGCTTCACAATCAGAATCTCAGCCATGTGAGTTAGGGTATTCAAGTGCAATGTACCAGCCTTCTCTTCCTCTAACCCATCCTGCTCACTGACAGCAGGCCACATACTGTCCCAGAATAGCGAGAAGGACAACCTCAAGCTACTGCTGTTTTGGAGTGTGTGTGTGCGCGCATGCTCGAGCACGTGGGCACAGAATTGGCTGGGACAGTGTCTCACTATGTAGCCCTGGCTATTCTGGAATTCACTGTGTAGGCCAGGCTGGCCTCAAACTTACAAAAATCTGCTTGCCTCTGTCTCCTGAGTGCTGGGATTAAGGTGTGAGCCACTATCTCTGGTTTAAAATTTATTTATTAACTAGGTCATACCAATGGTACGCATTTTAAAGTTCCAAATGCTATTTCAATATGTCTAACTTGTTTAGATTTTCTGTTTCGATGTCTATGATTGCTTTGCCTACGTGAATGTATGTGTGCTCCATGTGCATGCCTGGTGTCTGTGGAGGTCAGTAGAGGGGGCTTGGATCTCCTTGTGAGATGCCATGTGATTATGAGAAACTGAAGCTGGGTCTTCTGCCAGAGCAATTGGTGTGCTTAAACGCTGACAGTCTCTCCAGGCCCTTAATATTTATAGTGTTTAAATTGAGATTGCCATACTTATCTCCCAAAACATTTACCATTTCTCTGTGGGGAAAACTTACCAAATCCGCTTTGCAGCTTTGCAGAATGCCCCACTGTATCAGTTTTATCTATAGGAACTTCAATGCACAGTGAATCTTCCTGACCCCACCTAAATGTCTTAGACGATTTGATGAAACTCATCCCCTTCTGCTGCCCCTCATCTTCTCAGTGTCTTCTCTAATGTGATGTTAAAATGCACAAAAACTCATCTCTAAATCCACTCCTTGCTTTTAAGTCCACATTTCAATCCCTTAAATACCCCAACCCTGGTTTTTGACCTCTGGAAGATAATTTTGTCAATCCTGCTTGATGATATAGATTAGGTCACCCGAGTCAGTCTAGCCTCTGAGCTATAAATTACACTGCGTTTGTACCCACACTTTAGGTTTAGGACAAAGTTATCTGATAACACTGTTCGATTAACTATGGTCTTCATGGTATGATCATTAATGAGTTTGATCAAATTGTATACGACAGTTAGATGGGATCAGGAAGATCCACTGTGCTGTGTGGCCCTGAAGCAACTATAGTTGAAATAACACAGTGGACATTCTGGAAGTTTCCAGAAGGGATTTGGTTTGAGGAAAGCCATGACTGCACCACAGTTGTTAACAGAATGAGAGACTTCTATACGATGATAGTTTCACAACTGTGCACTTGATTCATTCGAAAAATTAGACACAACAAGACAGGATTAGAGCATTAATTAAAGTCTCTGTTTTTGTTTTTTTCTCTGAGACAGGGCCTCACTGTGTAGCCCTGGCTATCCTGGAACTCACTGTAATCTCCCAGCCTTTCCTTCACAAATGCTGGGATTAAAGGCATGCACCATTATACCTGGCTTCAAGTCTCATATTTTAAAAAATGAAATAAACAAAAGCTCATTTTACCTTAAAAATCCTGTATTCTATAAAGCTAGAATCATATTTTAAAACAAAACTCACATGTACTCATATGTATACTAGGGCACCTTAAAAGTTTTTCTATATACAATTCATTTTTGCTGGAGAGACCTTTATGTGTGTATTATTTACGTAGGTGAATAATATAGTTACACAACTCCAACATTTTTCCAGATGGCAAATCGTAAAGAAGTTTAGTATAAAACAATTCTTTGATACATATATGTTTGTCATTTATTAACAGGAAAGCAAATTTGATAATAATAACACAGATGCATCATTTCTTTTTACTAAAACAAGTAAGCCGTGGCTGAATATTTAGTACATCAGAACACAAGGCATCGCCAACATTTTTCAGAGTTGATCAATATTTTGCTTTTATGACTGTCAGTGCTGAGGTCGCTACATTGCATGCACATGTAGTACAAGGTAGAAGAAGGGTGTTTATGGCCACTTCAGGGAATGGTTGGAAACTCAGTCTCCATCCAGGCCAAAACTTAGTTAACAAATACTTTGAAACTCAAGCAAGCAACTCAAATAGAAAGTTTTAAGATTAAGCATTCCAACACAATTCAATGACAAATGAATTTGATACTTACATGCTAAAGGCGATGTAGGAAGCTACCAAAAGGTCTTTGTTTTCCAATGTGTATTTATTAGAGCAGGAACCCTTATGTGGACAGTGAGAATACAGCCATTTGTAGTGGAAGACAGTCTGGACTGAGCCCTGGTGTTCTAAGCAGTGTGCATCGCCATTGTGTGGTGTAAGCAGATATGCAGTGTGAATCATCACTGTGTGGTGTGAGTAGATATGCGGTGTGAATCATCACTGTGTGGTGTGAGCAGATGTGCAGCATGCTTTGCTATGGTGAGGTGTAAGTGGATTGTGGTGTGCGGTATGCATCGCCATTGTGTGGTGTGAGTAGATATGCGGTGTGAATCATCACTGTGTGGTGTGAGCAGATACGCAGTGTGAATCATCACTGTGTGAGCAGGTGTGCTGCATGCTTTGCTACGGTGAGGTGTGAGTGGATTGTGGTGTGCGGTGTGCATCGCCACTGCGTGGTGTGGAGGGATGTACAGTGCGTAGTGTGCTCCGCAGCTTCAGAACTAAACCTGTGATGAAATCATGTCATGCAACATGGACCTCCACCTGAAACACCTCAGATTCACTACACGTTTGCTTCTGAATTAATTTTTACTCATTCAGAAACATTTTATGGCGGTCAGACCTTTTAGGCTGTCAACATTCAGTCGTGTGTGTGTGTGACCCCATAAGAAGAAGCTGGGCACCAAACAATAAACAACTTTGATTCCCATAGATACGCAGTTAAGTGCTCAGGCAAGACGTGGTATGTGGGACTCTCTCGTACAGGTACGCTAGGACTGACTAAGCAGTCTTCGTATCCAGTAGACTAATTTATTCGGGCCTGGTGCCGGGCTCCATCTCGGCATGTTACAACTGTGGCCAAGCCATTCTCAGAAGTTATTAGCCCAATGCAGTCATACCCCTGTGGATTCTGAGCAGTTAACTGGGTTCTATTATCAGAGACCCATATGTACCAAGGCAGCTGTGCTCCGTAAGCCACCAGGGTGATTAAGACTCACTGGTGGGCTGCCTACAAGTAGGCTGGAGTCAGGGGGTGCACTCCAGCTGAGAAAGATTCGGGTGAGGTGCTGGGAAAATTGTTTTTAAATGGTTCTGTCATATCGTCAGGTCCCCTCCTTTTAAAGACTGGGTCATGAATCTCATTTTGCCTGACCCCATAGCCATCAGGAGCTTGGCTCAACAACTTGGCGCGTGTGGGTAATATTAAGAAAGATGACTCGATGGAGCTTATGGCAGAGAAATCTCTTTTTACCAGATTTTCATAATGACCGGCTGCAGACGTGCTGAGGGGAAAGTCAGATCAAGAGCGTTTCCGTAAAAAGAAAGAGATCTCGCCCCCTCTCATATTCTCTTTCAAGAAAATGAATAGCTGAGCACCATGAAGCAAAATAGGTCTTTAAAAATAAAAAATGTCTTTTATGTAGAGAAAGACAAGTCGAGAAGAAAGGCAGAGCCTCTGATACGGCCTCTGAGGCTTTAATCTGAACAGAAGTTGCTATGCCGTGGCTGACATCACCATCAAAGGCTGCGTCTATTCCCAGAGTCTTGCAGATGGCGTTATCTACATTGCACATCTGGCAGATGAAGCCAAGAGGGCTGACAAGGCCAGAATTGTTAGATCAGTGGTCTATGAACCTGGCTACAGCTTAGGATCACCTGGGGAGTCTTTAAAACTACTGATGCCAAGAATCCATCCCAGAACTACTGGATCTGGCTCCGTGGGGCTTGGGTTTGTCTAACAGCTTTCCAGGTGGTTGGAAGATACTGTCATGGTTGAGGATTGCTGGACTGATGATGGCCAGGACCGGTGGCAGCAAGTGAGGCTAAGAGGTCAAAACTCTCTCAGGAATGAGGGAAGACATCATCAAGAGGATGAGAAACAATAGGATTCTACATCTCGGAGATTTTTCTGATTGAGTTCAAGCAGGAATCCAGTGGCTTTCTGTCATTGAACTGTACATATTCTGGAGCAACCTAGTGGATAAACCTCCAGTGTGATACAGAATACGCTTCCCTGTCTGCCATAAAGGTGTTCTTTCTTTGAGCATCTGCCCATTTGCTACAGGTCCAGCTGGTTGGGCCAAAGAGTCAACTCTGCTCCTGATAGAATGGCTTCCAGCTTCTCGACCCCACCCGCCTGTGTCAGCGAAGCCACCTGATTTGCAGAACTTGGCAAAAGCTCTGAGACATGTACTCAAATCACTTACACAGAAACAACGCTACCATTTTGAGCCACTTCTGCCTGTCTTCTGTTCAAAGCCTCTGGTCCTTCCATCAACGCACACAGAGTCCCCTTTAGCAGTATGGTATCGGTCCCAAGATCATTTTAGACAGGGCATCACAGAGCTATGCCCCCAAAATGAGCACACAGGAACTAGAAACAAGAATGGAAGCAGTCTGTCAGATGATGGGGGAAAGTGTGTTACAGGCATCAAATAATCGAGGAACAAGAAAGCCAAAAATGTCAGCATTTTAAAAATAGTAATAGCCGCCCACCTGTGATGAAGGAAAAAAAGGAAAAAAAAATCTGAGCTATAAAATAGGAAGTTTGTCTTGATTCATTGCACATAATCCAGGGATTACAGTGGGAGAAAGAGGCTTTTTGGTCCCAGTGTAAGATATGTAGTCTGATCTCCTGGAGACCAAATGGGCCTTGCCCAGTCTCAGTCAGTGGTTGGTCCTCAGCCTGGAAAATGCAGACGCTCTACACTGCATGAGCGCGTCCCACTCTACTCAGCTGGGCAACCCTCCTGCCGCTCTCATAAGGTTAAAGAAATATTTAAGCAATTACTCCGCATTTCCAAAGAGCGTCTACATAAACGATCTCATTTGTGTTCCTCATAAGCTCTGTGACATTTCTTTCTTTCTTCTTCTTTCTGTGACACATAATAGTACACGGGCACAATGTCGATGCCTCAGCATTGTGTGTGTGTGTGTGTGTGTGTGTGTGTGTGTGTGTGTGTGTGTGTGTGTGTGTGTGTGTGTGTGTCTGAGAGAGAGAGAGAGAGAGAGAGAGAGAGAGAGAGAGAGAGAGAGAGAGAGAGAATGATTAAATCAGAGGAAGTGGCACATCTTTCATTTGTGGTGATACAATCGACATCTTCTCTTTGATATTCTGAAATATGCAACATCCTTTGTTACCCGGGGCCACCCTACTGTGCAACAGAGCATAGTCCTCCAGTCTAATTGGAATGCTATACCTGATGACCAATCCCCCACCCCCACCCCGCAGCCCAGCCTCTGGTAACTGTCTCTGTGAGATCACTGTTTCACTATCCCCTGTAAAGGCAGGGGAGCTGAGATGTTTAGAGATCTCACACATAGTAAAGGCAAAACTACAGTAGTCCCAAACCTTCATAACCCTAAAACCTCTGCTCCGCTCATCTGACATTCTCTCTCAGTTAGCGCCTGGTTATTCATAGCTCTCCCAGCAACAACACCGTCAGCTTTTGCTTTTGTGATTCATAATATTTCAGTCCTTTGTCACTGCTGAGCAATGCTGCTTTACACAAAGGTTCAGATTAAATTTACCAAGCCCTGTTTTTAAGACTACTAGATAAGAGACATGGCAGACTAAAGTCACAACAGATAAAGGGATAATAAGGCACTGGGCAAAATATAATGAAAAATCTAGCAACTAAAGTAAGTTTTGAAGCAATTGAAAAAGTCATACATTTGGGGTTATCAAATAAAACATGGATTAATGATAATCAGTAAAGGAAACTTAATACTTAGTAAGTACAAACGCTGTTCATCTTTTTTTTTTTAATGTATTGAAAACAGCGAGACTTTATATGTAGGATAAAAAGTTTCAAGCTAGAGAGGTGTGCACGACCAGCTTCTCTCTCTGAAAGGCTTCTTGGTGCCTATCCGTGCCTCAGCACTTTGCTGGAGTAGGAAGACGTGAGAACTATTAAAACGGAGAGAATCTAGCAAAAGTCTTTATAACCAATCACTTTGTCGGTCAGAATGGGCTAAGTCATGTTTTTAGTAACAAGTAAAACCAAATATTTTAGGTTAAAAAGGTGTATTTCTTTTTTAAATTTAATTATTTGTATTTTATGTACATTGGCATTTGTGGGTGTCAGATTCCTTGGAACTGGAGTTGCAGACAGTTATAAGCAGATAGTTGTGAGCTGCCATGTGGTTGCTGGGAATTGAATTCAGAACTTCTGGAAGAGCTCTTCACCACTGAGCCATCTCTCCAGCTCCCCAACCCCCTCAAAAAGATGTATTTCTTGAACAACATAGCTCTTCACCTGTAGCTTCACTCCAGGTCACAGTTGCCATATGAAATGTTGTCAGTTGTGAAGGAGAAGACCATCACACTGGTAATTAAATTCTATGACCTGGAACTCAAATGTGCCACTTCCACTTTAATGATTTTGGCCGAGGCATGTCAGCCAGCCACACCAAGCTTTGGGAGGGCCAACAGGGGCAATCCAGCTAGGAGTCTAAACTGATGATAAACCCCAGCCATCAATGTCTGAATACCTGTAGTTACTACCACAGGTATTGTGTTTGGTCAGAAAGGTCAGTGAAGAAGAGGTACTCTATCTGTCTGAGGTCAAGGAGAGAAAGCAGGTAAGTTTTCAGGGATCAGTTATATTTTATTAACTATAAGCAAAGACTTTCGAAGCAAAGGAACAGCAGGACAAACAGCTTCTTGAGGCCAGTGGACAGAAGATGCATGAGTAGAAGGAGGAAAATAAGACTGGGGGTGGGGGAGGGGTTGGCCAGGCCAGGCCAGGCCAGACCTTACTTGCTAGGCAATATGAAGCCACTGCAAAAATTAAAGCATGTGACAGGACAGATGGTGGATGAGAAGAAGAATAAAAGAAAGGCAGGAGGTCAGGAGGAAACTTGCAATACCACAAAGCAGCAACAAGAGAGCGGAAAGAAAGGGACATAGTACTAAAATTCTCTTACAAAATGCTGCAACTGGACGTGTGACAGAATAATCTTGAAATTTCTACAAAGTTCTGGAAAGCTGTTACAAGTGGACATAGGGAGGACAGAAGGAACAATTGTAGAGGGAAGATGAAGCAGACTTGGTCCTGTTTGATGGTTTACCTGTGGAACTCAAACAAAAGACATGCATCTGTTAAATAACCTTAGAGGCTGTAAGCAGTCCAGGGTAGAAGCAGAGGAGTGGGAACCTGTCGATGGGAAGCAGCAGGAACTCACAGATGGGAGTCAGCAGCTGGAAGCACAGCTGCAGATGGGAGGCAGCAGCTGGAAGCACAGCTGCAGATGGGAGTCAGCAGCTGGAAGCACAGCTGCAGATGGGAGTCAGCAGCTGGAAGCACAGCTGCAGATGGGAGGCAGCAGCTGGAAGCACAGCTGCAGATGGGAGGCAGCAGCTGGAAGCACAGCTGCAGATGGGAGGCAGCAGCTGGAAGCACAGCTGCAGATAGAATTTCTCAGGGAGGAATGAAGGAGATACTAAGAGACATGTCCTGAAAGAGATTGCTATATGTGAAGGAGAGGGAGAAAAGATGAGAGACTGACAGTGGTGTGGCCGAGGTGCAAGGGACTGACTGAGGGAAGCCTAGGGAGGACAGACCATCATAGGAAATGGTTTACAAACCTAAAGACCACAGGGATGTCAAGTAGGATGGGAATATAGTATCACAACCAGAAGAACAGAAGTGCCTTTTTCAAAGCAGCCATGGTAGAATGGAGAAGGTGGGTCTTTGCAGGAGTTAAAGTGGCAACTGGACAAAAGGGCTATGGCGTAAGGACTAGGTGTAAAGGGAAAGCTTGAGATTAGGAAATAACAGATTTCCTTAGGGCAGACCAGGATGTGTGTCTATGTGTCTATATGTGTGTGTGAGTGGACAGGTCTTCATGAAGACTGGGCTTTGATCTCAAAACGCATGCTAACAAGTAATGACTAAATAAACTAGGTGTGGTAGGCTTAGTTTATGATCCTAGGGCTAGAGAAGGGGAGACAATCAGACCCTGGGGCTGGCTGGCAAGCCCAACTGATCTGTAACAATTTTCCTCCTAGATTGAAATGTTCCATCCTGCAGGGGAGCAAACAACTCAAACTAGCTTCAGTCCCTTCTGGTAGGCCCCTCCCTGGCAGAGTAAGCACAAAAAGCTGCAAAGGCCCTGAGACAAGGCCGGCTGCCCTGGAGAAGCAGAAACCAGCCCAGGTGCCTGGAAAATGTTTCGATCAGAGTCATTTGGAAAGGACCCTCTCCAACCTGTTGACCTGCCTGCAAGCCGAGCAGTGTGCTCCAGGTTTTCCAGATTTTGTGGCCCGTCATCCATGCTGGGGTGGGCTTTAATGATGCAGCTGTCTTTGAGTTGTTTCTGCTCTAGTAAGGAACTGGACTCTTGTAAGTAATCCCAACAAAACTCATGAGTGCATTGAGCTGGACTTTGGTGGTCTCCATATTTTAGTGTGTCTCTTCTCAGGGGTGAGGAGACAGTGTTCTGCATTTTCCCATAATTGGAGAGTGTTCAGCTAGTATTATAGAGACCTGCTGCAAAATACAGTGCCTGAAAAACAATACCCAAGGATGTCCTGGTCTTACACGCACACACACACACACACACACACACACACACACACACACACACTCACACACACACACTACAAATTTCAGGCAAGAAACATCAGAAAATATTTGTGACCTTGCAAAGACATCTTATCTTTCACATCTAAAACCTGATACATACAAAGAAAGAATTGATAAACTAGACTTCATAAAAATAAGAACTGCCCTTCAAAAAGACACAGAGACATGCCCCAGATATGGAGAAAATATTTGATTTTCTTATCTGATAATGAGCCTGCATACAGTTGTCTCAGAACTCAATTACAAACAACCTATAAAAAACACACAATCGGTATAAACAGACACACCACCCAACCTAATGAACACATCAAAGACAAGCTCACCAAGCACGGGCCAACTCGTCAGTCATTTGAGAGATGTTAATTAAAACCACTAGACAGCCTACAGCTATTAAGTGACTACTGTTTTAAAAACCTGGCTGAAGAAGCCGTGGGCCAACTGGGCCCTTGCTGGGGAGAAAGGCTGGCAGCTGCATCTCGGGGGGCACTTTGAATTTTCTTCTGGCATTATACCTGCAGAAGCTGAGGCGCTGGGATAAAAGAATGAGGAAAGGATGTGGAATGGTAGGACATCCTATATCTTGATTGTGGCAACAGTTAGAATGCATTTGTTAAATCTTGTGGAGGTTTGGCAAGATGGCTCAGTGGGCAAAGGAGCTTGCAACAAAACCTTCGCGGTCTGAGTTTGAGTCCCAGGAACCCACATAGAGGTTGAAGGAGAGATCTAACTCAGCATACACTCAAAAATCATAATAATAATGCTAATGATGATGATGATGATGATGATTGATGATGATGAGAGATCCAACTTAGCATATAATAATAATAATAATGATAATAATAATAATAATTAATAAAACTTTAAAAAACCTTACAGAATCAAAATGAGAGATAATTTTCTCATGTTAATTTTATTGTTATCCTAAAAAAAAAAGGGGTATGGAAAGTGACCACAAAGGCAGCTATATCATTGTGATTTTAGGAAAATTAATTCTCTGTCCCTTAGTAATTTTACTCTATACACTTAAGGCAAAATAATATTTCCTTCCTATTTCTTTTTAAAAATTGAATATGACGGGCCAGACTCTGAAGATGTAAGAACTTGCTACCAAGGCCAAGGACTTGACTTCAATGTCTGTGCCCCACACCTTGGGAGAGGAAAACCAACTCTGCTGAGACTGTGGAAGAAGAGAACCAACTCTGCTTGAGAAAGCCACTTTCTGACCAGCACTAATATGACTTGTCCATGGCCGAAGCTGGGGACAGACCATGAAATATTAGGAGGTGTCACTTTTTTAGTACGTGTCTAGGAAGTAGTCTGATGTAGTGGGGTTCGTGTGATTCTCCAGGATTCAAATAGTTACAGCTGTGGAGAAGCTGCCCTTAACCCAACAAGACACCCTGGGCTCCAGGAATCGCTCAGTTAGCTGTTAACAAGTGAATGGAAATTATTTGTTAAAGCAGGCAGCTGGAGCCAACACTCAAAAACTTTCTCCACACATGTACCACACACACACACACACACATACACACACACACACACACACACAACACACACAGACACACAACACACACAGACACACAGAATAAATAAATAATACACAGAAAATTTAGAAGGCTATCTATGTTAGCGTATTCCGTATCTGAGTGAAGAACCGAGAGCTCAGGAAATGCCATGTGACTGCTGTCCTTTGTTCTTCCCACTCATCTATTACTCTATGGAAATGTTTTCTTGTCTTGATGAGGATGCTTGGAGGATGGGACATATTAACTACTTCATCATTATTATTATTACTAGAGCACAGGAAACCTGATAAAATGCGAGTCTTATGTACTCTTCTCAGTGGTTTTTGTCAGGTCTAAATGAAAACTAGGGATAAATGACTAACTGTGGAGCCCATAAGCATAGCAAAGTGTCTGCTTGGCTTCCCGGCTCACTCATTTCCTGTGGCTCCTCTCAGCTCTCACCTCATCCCCTGCCCATGGAGAGGTTTACCGTTCCAGCGAAGGACTTTGCTTCCCTTCCTCTAGCTACTGATCAGTATAAAACCCTGCCATCCCGGGGGCCTGTGCAAACCCTTGATTCTC
>NC_046156.1:196420170-196429190 GCF_011064425.1 Rattus rattus
TGTAGAGAATTCAGTCAGGAAAGCAGAGTATTTAAATAATCGTTATAAACACACCCCTTTGGCTGCCCCCACCAAATGGTTTGTTTCTTTCCATCTCACATCACATTCGGATGATAATTCCACATCTGTTCCTATAGAATTGCTCCAGTATCTATAAAATTGTTTGTATGGACTGCATGCACTGTTGTTAGACATGCAAGCTCTTTCTAAGCCTTTCACTGACCATATTTATAATATCTCACCGGACTCATGTGCCTAAATATGCCCAAGAGAGGCATAAACAAGAAATAAATAAGAGAAGGTGCCGCCAGTTGTGGTGGCGCACACCGGTAGGATTTGCTGAAGGAGGCAGAGGCAGGAGGATCACGAGTTCGAGGCCAGCCTGGGAGAAGGTGCCGAGCAAAGGGCATGGACAGCCCAGCATCGAGAAGGTTTAACTCCCAGGAAAATGGCACAAAGGTTCCCTTTCCCTACACGTTGACTAAATGTTTTGGACTTAGGAGACCCAGTTTATAGAACATAGATTTTTTTTTTTAAAGGGTTTTCATGTGGCATCGTCTTTACCATAGGATGATAAAGGACAACTAAGCTACTTCATATAGGCAATGAGGAAAGGCAATGAAGAAATCACTAACTCTTAAAGGGGAAGTAACAGCCGTGCAAAGGGAGACCTTGGTGAACACTTTGAAGATAAGCAATCGAATTTGTTTGCTCACTTACCGTTTGCCTGTGTGCTCTCATCAGTTCACAGGCTCTGTGGGAGATATCTAGGTCTTTCTCTGTCTTGTCTTATGGCTCCAGCCACCTCTGGTTTTCCAAGCAATGGCTGACACAGAGTGGATGCTCAATGGAAAACTTAAGCACTGGCTAGAGTTTGGGAAACTAAACTTATGGAACTGCACTTTCCTTCCTGTGTGGTCCAGATGTGTTGGAGGCGAGGACACAGATAAACTCGCTGTGTTTCAAGGCTTCCATTTCATAAGCAGACAAGGATAACTTGGCCTGAATACAAAATCTAGAAATAGATTTGGCCTGCTTACTGAATGGAAAAATATTTCTTGTAGTAGCAGAAATCATTTTCCCATAGCTTTGTGCTTTATCAAAATATTGAAGTTGATTGAAAATCCCCAATTCTTGACTATTGTTGTGGCCTAGAAACCATTTTATTTACATTAAAATAATCAAGGATGATATTTGAAAATATCCTGATGTTTGAATCCTCCAAGGTATGTTCAAAATTGAAATATTATCATTAGTTTAGATAGATTTTAAAAGTGATTGACGGCAACTATCATTAAAACACTGGTCATCCAAATGTCCACTTTTGAGTTACAAATCCACTGTCGTACAATCAAGGGCAGAAGAATCCCGGCACTCTCCAGTGCTGTATTATACTGGTGAGGTCTATGAAATGATTCCACTTTTAAATCTTTAGGCAAACCCCTTGTAAAGGGAGAAAAAAAATGTCTTCACCAAAATGCTTTTTAGTGATTGTTTGAAAGCATGTAAGAGAAGAAGGCTTACATTTTTAAGTTGCAATTGCAGAATACTGACCATAAAATTCCTCTAAATCTTGGTTTATCCTCAGTCTTCCCAGATTTGGTCCAAGCCATCCCTGTAAGCATCCACGTCAATATTATTCTCTTCTCCATGATTCTTGTCGTCTTAACCATGGTGGGGACAGCCTTCTTCATGTACAATGCTTTTGGCAAGCCCTTTGAAACTCTGCATGGACCATTGGGGCTCTATCTGGTCAGCTTCATTTCAGGCAAGTATAAAATTCTACCTCCAACGACAAAGTGCTTTTCAGTGTGTGAAAAGATGCCCTGACTAAATATAGTTATGCCATCCATGCAGTAACATTCCTGTAGTAATATTATGCATGACAGCAAATAGCGCCGAAATACTATAATTATCTAACAATATGGAATTCATTGTGTACACTATGGTAGTCTATGTGAAGAACTACAATCTTCACATTGTAATTTTCAAGATGTAATCAAAAGGATTAATGCTTATATCAAATGTTGAATGAAAACAGCAGTAAGATTTTACAAATATTATGAACCTGTTGAATTATAAAGAAAATATACATAGACAATATTGTTGGAATTGCTTGTATAGTCAAAGACTCTTTCACACACAATATAGAGGCTATATTTATATATGAAAGATGGGTAGGGATACTTTGTTAGTTGTGGCTATCTCTGAGTATTGAAAATATGAATGGTTTTAATTTTGCTCATGGTTATCAATGTTTCCAAATGAAAAAGAATATAGAAATCTAGTCAGTGTTAGAAGGTGCTTTTAACACCTTTTTGAAGGAGGGAAAACTAAGAAAATGAAATGTATTTACGTAGTCCATGACTATCTTTCCCTAGGATGTCTCTGATTTTACACCATTCCAAACTTGTAGTCAGTTTATTTATTAGGTCATGGTTTATTGATGATTTCTAGGAGGTTATAGCTCACACCAGCTATAACCACTTTCTCCTTGAACTTGCCCTTGGCCGCCAGCTCTGAGGCAGCCAGCATAGACTCCTGTTGACTCTAATCCTTTGTCCCACACAACCCAATTTCAGCACCAATTTGTACAGGTGCTTGCCTACAAAACAGCCCTGCAACCAACAACCAATAAGGGGATAATGGGTTCAATAAGGCACTAGGGTGCTCCCCGCCCACACCTTGCTAACTGGATTATTCACCCTACCAAAAGAGATCTCTCTCTACTAGGGATTGTACTTCCTCCACGTCTTTTATACACCTATAATACAACTTTATGTATTACAGTAGTGAGTATTCTACGAGGGTAGTCTGAGGAATTCTATGTCTAGCAGAAACAGAGAGTATGTAGCTTTCTATATATAGTAAACATTTTCACACGCATTTGTTGACTTGAAAAAGCAAGCCTGGAAAAGTGGTGTTAGCTTGATTACCTAGATGCCCTAAGTGAGAGAAATCAGAACCCTCCTGGGATAAAGTTAGCACTGCAGCCCATGCCAGAGAGCAACAGGCAGGAGTATGGCAAGGACTGGCTTCGGACTGAGGGGAAAAAGGTACAGGCTCAAGGTGGAACACACAAGCCAAGATAGCAACTCGGTCTTACAGGAAGGTCGAGGATGGAGCACTTGTGGATTATGTCACTCACTGGAAAGAGCAGGCCTTTTCTCGTCACTGAGCCGGGAAAGGTTAACTAAACAGATCTTGACCCAGCATCACAAAGAGGAAAGAAAAGCTGGTTTGCAGGCACTCCGGCTTTTTAACAGATTCGGTTACCCCGCTCTCCATCTCTGGGTGCAATTCAGAGGAGAAGCCCATTTGGAGACGAACGGAGAGTTCTGATGGGCAGGCTAACCAGCAGTATCTGAAGGGCAGGATGATTTAATCCAAGTCCCAGTTCTTACCTTGGCCTCCAGCTAGGCCTGACGCAAGAAGAGCCTGGACTCCCAAATGGTCACATGAAGGGCCGTCCTGAGCTTACGCTGTATCTTAATTCATACTGAACTTGGAAACGTGGGTATCTGATAGATGACTCAAGGAAGAACAGGGGTGGGCGGGGCAGAGGGAGAACGCGAGGAGGCACGTCCAGAGCGGTGCCTTGCAAGGGGCCTGTATTTGCAGAGCAATTAAGGCCTCTGAAACCCTTGTTTTAAACACCAAATTTTTTTCAGTAATTAAAAACGAAGCTGTATACACCAATAAAATGAGGATCAGAGAGGCTGACAGGCTGTAGCCTCTGGGGGTCACAGGTCATTCTTGAAGCATAAACCATCTTGCTCCCTCTAAATCCACACCAGGAACCCAGGGCTGCAAAGAGGTTGGGAAATGTTTACCTAAATTTATAATATTCATGCAGATCCTAGTTCTGAATCCTGATCTAAATCTTTAGAGTTTTTTTAACCACAAACCCTTTAAAGGGGGGTCAATATGTATAGTCATAGAGCAGTGTAGGTATCAGGGGTCATTAATTTTAGGAGGGTCACATCCATTAGGAGACACCCAGGAGTTTCTCCCTTCATGGAGTCCTTCCCATTTATCTCTTTATTTTGCAGAGCTCAGGAATCTATGCTTATAGATGCTGCCCATACCTCCTGGACCTCCAGCTTGCCTCTGGCCTCCCCAGTTCTCCACACTAAAATCATCATGGGGCCATATTTTAGATGGCTCCTCCCTGACTAGATAGGGACCCACGCTGTGTGCCGGGGGCCATGAGGAAAGGAGAGAGTGACACAAAAGAAAATGACCCCTTCCAGTTCTCTATGGGGAGTTTGTCAATTCTTTAGAACAAAGGATGAAGAAAAGGAAACGCTGTACTTATTGGATCAGGAAGGCATGGGCGCAGTCACTACCGTAGCTTGCCGAAGCTTACAGCCAAGATTCTGAGTACCTCTTTTCACTCCTTAGAGATTACAGTATAATTTGTATGCCCCAGCCCTCTCTGTATAAGTGTTACGTATAAACCATCTCATTCCCTCTAAATCCACACCAGGAACACTCCTGGCCACTGTTAGTTGCAAATCAGTTAATTTGCTTTCTCCTCTAGTCACTTACAGATTAATTTTTAAGAAGCCTTTTCTCCCAATGTAAGATTTAGGTAATACCTTACTAAACCCCATTGTCCATTTGGGGAGTAACTGCCCCACCCAAGATGTAAGAAGCCCCCGACGGGCTTTCTAAAATTACTGAAACCAGATCTCCATATCATGCTAAGTAAGCTGGAGTCTCTGAGGGTGGGGCTCAGGTACTGATTTTGGATTTTGGATTAGTTTGTTCAAGTGAAGTGATTTGCAGAGTGGGTTGAGGACCAGTGCCACAGGTGCATTCCCTTAGATCATTTGGCAGACAGAGTATTGGTTACATGCCAGCCCTTGTAAAGGGAACTGATGGTTCCAGAGTGAAGCCAGCCCAGGGTTGTGCCTTTGTGGAGCCTGCAACTCACTGCGAGAGTCAAGCAAAAGTGTGCATAAATAATTTAATAACTGCACAGTGCCATACTTCTGAGGGTGATAATGAGATTACTCTGATGAGAATGGGGATCAGGCTTTGAGTTTTGAACAGAGTATACTCCCAGAAGCTGAGTTGCTGAGAGTCCTAGGAGAGAGTTTCCTAAGCAGCAGAGAAAGCACACGGAAGACTCTGGGGAAAGATGGCTCTGTGGAAGAACAGAAAGGAAGCTCACACAGCTTGAGGGACAGACAGAGAGAAGAAATGCACATTCGTTAGTTTAAATGTTTAAGCGGAGCTAGAGGGATCACATGAGATGGTTAATATTGGAGCTTAAAAGCTATGTTAAATGTTTTAGAGTGGATTTTAATTGCAGTGAGCTTTTGAAAAATTTAAAGTGTATGGTAGAATTACCTCTTTAAGACATTTCTAGCTGAAACCCATGCTACTGACTGGAGATGGAGGAAGTCGAATAAATGGTGATGGTATTCCCTGAGGTAGACAGGACTCAGGGTTACCTTTCAGAGACAGGCGCTTATTTCTAGAAATCAAATGGTCCATTTGGAGTGCAGCAGTTCTGAGATGCTCTGAGAGATCCAAGTATAGGTGTTACAGAGACAGGTGGACATATGAACCTAGTGTTCAGAGAATAGGTCTAGATGAGAGACTTAAATTTACTTGTCGCCAGGGTTCAGGAATTATGCAGAATGAAAATGGGTGGGATCACCTGCTAGGAGAATGTCCTGAGGAAAAAACTGGTCAAGGCCAACCCTGAAGAACCCCATGAGTGGCTTTGAGGATTGAGGAGGAAGGGTGTAGCAGAAGAATATTAAAAGAAGGAAACCCAGGAAAATATGATGTTTAAAGATTTTGAGAGTCATGTTTCAAGACAGAAGCTACCAGTGAGCTTTGAATGAAGATGTCGTGCTGTGAGAGAGGCTGCAGGTAATACAGTGCTGACACAGTGGGGTAAACAGATGTTTCCAAGTTCAGGAGGTGGAGAAAAAGAGGGAAACATGAGAGAGGGTGCTGGGCATGGGGGTGCCTAACCCCATACGTTCACACAGACACACTGAGATTCCAGTATATTGAGTTCGTACGTAGTTGACTCTCAGTGGAGAGCCTTGCCAGGCCTCCCTTCATGCAAGACTTGCCAGGGACCATTGCTACAAAATCCCCGTAGTCTAGGCATATTCTCCACAGCTGACCCCACACTTATTAGGCCTCTGTGGGGTGATGAAAACTACCTAAATCTGGACTTTCTGCAGTTGTATAGATGACAGCGTGTCTTGAGTTACACCAAGCAAGACAAACAGATGTAATTTATGCTTTTCTTCAGAAGGCATGCTTCTAATATGGGCCCAATTAGTTATGGTTACAGTTATGGCACAGAGCAAAAATAAGCACATGAACACACGAAAAATAAGAACAGCTTAAAAATAGGAGGATTCTTCCATTGCACACAGATTCAGTATTAATACTATCCTAGCCTCTCCAATATATGTAAGCTTGTAGGGCATATTGTTCTGCAATTGTCAGTGTACACAGTGTGTACCTTTTTAAAATTTTGGTTTTCACAATGGAGATGTTCTTCAGGAGTGTGAGAAAGAATCGGGGATGTCTACTTGTAGAAAAGCCAATTCTGAAAATATCCTGCTAGTCTCTGCACAGACCTCAAAATAGAGCCAAAGCAGGAAACAGAAGGTAATGGTAGAATCACAGAAGTTCATTTTCAGATGCAGGACAGCAGAGAAGGGCCAGTGTGATGTGATTGTGCTTGCTGATCGTCGATGCCCAGGACCATGGGCATGGATGTGTTCACCTTCCTTCCTGTCACAATTTCCGGAACTCTTGTACTACTCAGAAAGTATGCCTTCCTTTCTCTTTTGTTGAGCATCAAAGACCAG
Organism: Rattus rattus; assembly: GCF_011064425.1. NCBI lineage: Eukaryota > Metazoa > Chordata > Mammalia > Rodentia > Muridae > Rattus > Rattus rattus. Next base: position 196,427,022 of record NC_046156.1, read on the forward strand.
GTCTTGACCATAGCCTCCAAAGCATCTCCTGTGGTGTATACTAGAGAAATACACAGCTGAGGCTCAGAACACAAACTATGGCTGACTGGCATCCTGCCACTCTCTGCCTCCCTCTCTGCTTAACATACCCTTTGGGATGTTTATATGCACTGTGTAGAGATGTGTCTCTTGTCCTTCCTTGACTGCCTCAGGCACCTCTTGATTGATTAAAATAAAAACCCAACGAAAATAAGCCGAGGCAGGATCAGAAGGTGGGACATCTGGCAGGAAGAGAGGAACTCTGGGAGATAGTCAGGTGAGGGAGTTTCTCCAACCCAGCTCAGGAAACTTGGATGTGTGAAACTGCGGGGAGGTAACCAGCCACGTGGCAGACACGCAGATAGGCAGAGTTGGTTCCGCATCGAGTAGTATAAATGGGTACTGGGTCATAACTAGTCAGGAGACAAGTCTAACTTAGGGCTGAGGCATCTATTAATAAATAATAGACCTCTGAGTTGTTACTTGGGAGCTGGGGCACTCGGACAAGCCAGTGCTTAACATCCCTGGCTCCCTTCCCACTGCAAAGCACCCCTTCCTTCCACATATTTACGCTCTCCCTCACTTCCTTCAGGGTATTCTGGACACTTCTCTTCCCAAGGGCTCCTCATTCTTCCATCTTTATATCCCCACTACCTTTTTTCTTCTATTCTCCTTAGTGCATCTACTCCGCTCAACTGTGGAATGTACTTACCTACTTTGTTATCACATCTCTCTCATTCCTATCTATCAAACAGGGAGGGCCCCGTAAAGGAAAGTTGTTCTAAATCTTGTTTGGTTTAGTCAGGTACCCTTAGAGCAGGATGACTAGCAACAATGACATTCTTTTTTTTTTTCTTTCTTTCTCTTTTTTTCCCCTCCATCTTTATTTACTTGGGTATTTCTTATTTACATTTCAATTGTTATTACCTTTCCCAGTTTCCAGGCCAACATCCCCCTAACCCCTACCCCTCCCCTTCTATATGGGTGTTTCCCTCCCCATTCTCCTCCCATTACCGCCCCCCCCCCCGACAATCACATTCACTGGGGGTTCAGTCTTGGCAGGACCAAGAGCTTCCTCTTCCACTGGTGCTCTTACTAGGCTATTCATTGCTACCTATGAGGTCAGAGTCCAGGGTCAGTCCATGTACAGTCTTTGGGTAGTGGCTTAGTCCCTGGAAGCTCTGGTTGGTTGGCATTGTTGTTCATATGGCGTCTCGAGCCCCTTCAAGCTCTTCCAATCCTTTCTCTGATTCCTTCAATGGGGGTCCCAATCTCAGTTTAGTGGATTACTGCTGGCATTCACCTATGTATTTGCCTATTGTGGCTGTGTCTCTCAGGAGAGATCTACATCCGGTTCCTGTCAGCCTGCACTTCTTTGCTTCATCCATCTTATCTAGTTTGGTGGCTGTATATGTATGGACCACATGTGGGGCAGGCTCTGAATGGGTGTTCCTTTAGATTCTATTCTAAAATCTGCCTCCCTATTCCCTCTCAAGGATATTCTTGTTCCCCTTTTAAAGAAGGAGTGAAGCATTTGCATTTTGGTCATCCTTCTTGAGTTTCATGTGTTCTGTGCATCTATGGTAATTCAAGCATTTGGGCTAATATCCACTAATCAATGAGTGCTTGCCATGTGTGTTCTTCTGTGATTGGGTTACCTCACTCAGGATGATATTTTCCAGTTCCATCCATTTGCCTATGAATTTCATAAAGTCGTTGTTTTTGATAGCTGAGTAATATTCCATTGTGTAGATGTACTACATTTTCTGTATCCATTCCTCTGTTGAAGGGCATCTGGGTTCTTTCCAGCTTCTGGCTATTATAAATAAGGCTGCTATGAACATAGTGAAGCATGTGTCTTTGTTATATGTTGAGGCACCTTTTGGGTATATGCCCAAGAGAGGTATAGCTGGGTCCTCGGGTAGTGTAATGTTCAATTTTCTGAGGAACCTCCAGACTGATTTCCAGAATGGTTGTGCCAGTCTGCAATCCCACCAACAATGGAGGAGTGTTCCTCTTTCTCCACATCCTTGCCAGCATCTGCTGTCACTTGAGTTTTTGATCTTAGCCATTCTGACTGGTATGTGGTGGAATCTCAGGGTTGTTTTGATTTGCATTTCCCTTATGACTAAAGATGTTGGACATTTCTTT
>NC_046156.1:196429290-196447952 GCF_011064425.1 Rattus rattus
ATAAGCCTGTGTGTCAGGAGTGCTGTAGACCTGTTTTACTGTTTTCTTTCAGCCAGTTATGGGGACAGAGTGTTCTGCTTTCATGTGTGTAGTTTTGTCCCTCTACAGGTCTTCAGCTGTTCCTGTGGGCCTGTGTCTTGAGTTCACCAGGCAGGTCACTTGCAGCAGAAAAGTTGGTCTTACCTGTGGTCCCGAGGCTGAAGTTCGCTCGCGGGGTGCTGCCCACGGGCTCTCTGCGGTGGCAGCAACCGGGAAGATCTGCGCTGCCTCTTCCGGGAGCCTCCGTGCACCAGGGTTCCAGATGGCCTCCGGTGTTTTCCTCTGGAATCAGCAATGTGTTTAGAGAGCAGTCTCTTCTGGTTTTGCAGGCGTGTCTGCCTCTCTGAAGGTTTAGCTCTCCCTCCCACGGGATTTGGGTGCAGAGAACTGTTTATCCGGTCTGTTTCCTTCAGGTTCCGGCGGTGTCTCAGGCAGGGCTCCTGCCTCACCTGGGCCCTCTCCCACGGGAGCCCAGAGGCCTTATACAATTTCCTCTTGGGCCAGGGACGTGGGCAGGGGTGGGCAGTGTTGGTGGTCTCTTCCGCTCTGCAGCCTCAGGGGTGCCCACCTGACCAGGCGGTGAGGTCTCTCTCCCACGGGTTTTGGGAGTGGAGAGCTGCTGAGGGCCGGGATCCGCGGGTGTGGGACTTCCGGTAAACACAGGACGTGCCCGGTCCTAGAGGAATTCTGCCTCCGTGTGTCCCGAGATCACCAGGCCGCTTTCTTGCAGCAGAAAAGTTGGTCTTACCTGTGTTCCCGAGGCTCAAGTTCGCTTGCGGGGTGCTGCCCACAGGCTCTCTGCGGTGGCAGCAACCGGGAAGATCTGCGCTGCCTCTTCCCGTAAGAATTATTTTTAAAAAAGCCTGGAAAATATAGGTGTCTTAAAGCACCAAATGTATTATGGACAATAAAGGCTTGATGTAACACAAAGCATTAGTCTAAGTTACAGGAGAAAAATGTTAACAAAAATTTAAAATCCATTTTCCGGCAAAATGTTACTAAACCCAACTTACCCAATGAAAAACAATGTTCATAAACTGTCACAGAGACAGTAGGAAAGTAAATATAAGCAGAATCTTGGTGTTGCTATTTCTATGGCCCATCACTGGACTCTTGTTTTGTTAATATTTGTTCCTTCCTTACCTGCCTAAGTTATTCTAGAATGTTATCAATTGCATTAAATAAGAGTGTGAGAGCCAATTTCTGGGAAGGCAGATATCTGAATAGAGAGAATGACAAATAATGAAAGATAAGGTCATGAATTTGAAAAAAAAATACTAAACAAGGAGGAAATATATGAGAGGATTTTAAGAGAAAAAGAAAGAGGAAGAAACTAATTGTATTATATCAAATAAATATAACAAGAAAGTAAATAAACTATAGGATTGTGTCATGATTGGAATAATCAAGCTAAATTACATAATATAACCCATATTTTTGAATGCAGTAGATCAGTATCTATAGTAAATTAATAGAATTAGGTTCATTCCTGAATATCCATCCAAGTAATTCCTTCTGCATTGTCTTACTTTCCTCTCTCTTATTGCTTCATTCCAGTTTGCCCTCTACAACTCTTATGAGTTTGGAAAAATGTATAAACAAAATAAGAAACAAAACTTGTAGAAAAATCTTTTTGGGTGACAAGGGAGGAGGCCAAAAATCAATGGGAATGACCTTAGATGTGATTCACAACATTGGATATGGAACCTGAGGAGGCCACCTCCTGTACAATTGACAAAAAACACCAGTGGAATGATAGAGACACCAATCTACCCACAAAATTTTAACCCCAAAGTCATCCTCACTACAAGAATGAAGGTATAGGGGATGGAGCAGAGAATGAAAGAATGGTCAACCAATAACTGGCCCAACTTGAGACATGTCCCATGGTCAAGCATCAATCCCTGACACTATTAATAATACTCTGTTATGCTTGAGGACAGAAAAATGCTTTTCTCTGAGAGGGCCCACCCAACAGCTGATTTGGAGAGATACAGATACCCAAAGACAAACAATGGATGGAGCTTAATGATTCTTTAGGAAGAATAGGAGGAAGAATTTTAGGCCCTAAAGTGAATAGAGACTCTACAGGAAAACCAACAGAGTCAATTAACTTAGTCTCTTTGGACTCTCAGAGTTTGAACCAACAAACAAAGAAGATTCATGAGCTGGACCTAGGCTTGCCTTCATAGATAGCAGATGTGCAGTTTCACGTGGTTCTCAAACAACTGGAGCAGGATCTATCCCAATAGCTGTTGCCTGCCTGTGGGATATGTCCTTCTAGTTGGATTGCATTGTCTGGCCTCGGTGGGAGAGGATGCACCTAGCTTCACGGAGACATAAAGTGCCAGTGTCTGGGATACCCAGGGGGCCCCCACTGACTCGGAGGAGAAGGGAAAAGGAAGTGGAGGATGGATTGTGGGTTCGGGGTTATAGAAGGGGCAGTGAATTGGATGGAAAGTGTATATGTATAAAATAAAATTAAATACAAATACTTTTTGGATACAGGATCATTACATTGACCTGTTCTCATATCTCTTTCTCTTTTCTTTGTCGTTGTTTCTGTCATCTTGTCTGCCTGCCTGCCTCTCTGTCTTTTTGCTTGCCTGCTCCCCCATGTTTCTGTCTCTGTCTCTCTCTGTCTTTGTGTGTGTGTATGTGTGTGTGTATGTGTGTATGTATGTTTGTGTATGTGTGTTATTAGAGTGTGTATTTCTATAGACAAAGAAATTATGTAAGGAATTAAAGGAATGTAACAAAGAATCAACACAGGGATTTGGAGAATTAGAACCACTTGTCTCATATTCAATCTTCGGTGGAACCTTGGAGACAAAACAATAGAGAACTCTTTAAAGGCTTTGCTGGTATTCTACAGGCACTGCCTATGAAGGAAAACAGGTATTATTGACTGGAAAGCTGTTTTGATTAACAAAAGAAAGCAAACATAAATCAATAATATCTGGAAATTTTCAACATAATCTAGAGTCTAAATAATACAAAGTACATTTAATGCAATCTAAAAGCAAATAGGAAAATAACATAAATTCCCAGACATTAGGACTGATGCTATACATATATTATTTTCGATATAACATTTATTATAATATTCCCTGAAGTATAGATAATGAGATAGAGATTATAAATGACTAGAGAGAGAGTCTGCCTCAATAGAAACACACATAAAAATTAAGACAAAAAATTGACAATGAAAATATAATGAGTGCTTAAAAATAGATACACTTAATATGAAATTGATAGTCCTTGCCATTCAAGCACAGAAAACAAATGGGAAGGGATGTGTTAAAGAATCAAAAATTTTCACATTGGTAAAAATGTCTTTAAGATCACACAGAATATCATATATAAAAAATAGAAATAAAAGAACAGTAGGATCAGAAAATATTTAAAAAGTATGTATAAAATATCCAGTATTTGGCTTAGGAAACAAAGAAAGAAAAAAAGAAAGTTATTAAAATTAAATTGTTCTAGTTATAACAACATCATATATATTGTAGACAATTTTATCAACCTGTGGGTTGCAATCACTTTGATGGTTGCATGTGAGATATACTGCATTTCAGATATTTACATTATGATTGGTAACACTTGCAAAATTACAGTTATGAAGTAGCAGTGATATAATTTTATGGGTGTTGTCACAACATTATGAGGAACTGTATTGAAAATTTGTAGCATTAGAAAGATTGAAAACCAGTGTTTAAGACATAAAGATTCACCAGCCAGGTAGCTCATGGCATAAAGGCAATGGCTTCCTTGAAAGAGCAGATGGATTCAATCCACAGAACCCATAAAACAGACAGAGAAAATCTAGTCTCTCAAGTTGATCTTCGAAGTCAACAAGCACAATATATGTATGATACTACAAACGTATAGGCACACATGTGCACACAAATTCAGAGACTAAATAGGTACATTAATTCTTCATGTAAATTGATTTAAAAACAAAAATAAACTGATGTTTACATTTTTGACATTTTAAACAATATAAATATAATATTAAACTATATATGTGTGTATATATATACATATATATTTGCAGAATATATTCAGAAAAGAAACCCATATCTGTTAAAAATATCAGATATCACAAAACTTGATTTGCTAATAAATTACTGTCTTTGAACTAAGTTTTATAATGAATTCAATGTTAATTTGAAGAATAGTAGAAATTTTAATGACAATAACAATTTAATTCCATAGCTTACACTAAAGACAAATAACTATAATTTGCAGGCAGTTTTTCTTTTTCCTTTTAAACATTTTGGTAAAATAATTCCTTTTTTCCCATCTTTATTAAATTGGGTATTTCTTATTTACATTTCAAATGTTATTCCATTTCCCAGTTTCCATGCCAACATCCCCCTAACCACTCCCCCACCCATTCTATATGGGTTTTCCCCTCCAATCCCTCCCCCCATTATCGCCCTCCAAAAAAGAATCCTTTTCACTGGGGATACAGTCTTGGCAGGACCAAGGGCTTCCCCTTCCACTGGTGCCCTTACTGGGCTATTTATTGCTACCTATGCAGTTGGAGATCAGGGTCAGTCCATGTATAGACTTTGGGTAGTGTCTTAGTTCCTGGAAACTCGGGTTGGTTGGCATTGTTGTTCATATGGGGTCTCAAGCCCCTTCAGCTCTTTCAGTCCTTTCTCTGATTCCTTCAATCGGGGTCCAGTTCTCAGTTCAGTGTTTTACTGCTGGCATTCGCCTATGATTTTGTCCTATTCTGGCTGTGTCTCTCTGGAGATATCTACATTCCTTTCCTGTCAGCCTGCATTTCATTGCTTCATCCATCTTATCTAGTTTGGTGGCTGTATACGTATGGGCCACATGTGGGACAGCCTCTGATTGGGCGTTTCTTCAGCCTCTGTTCTAAACTTTGCCTACCTATTCACTCCCAAGGATATTCTTGTTCCCCTTTTAAAAAGGAGTGAAACATCCGCATTTTGGTCATCTTTTGAGTTTTATGTGTTCTGTTCATCTAGGGTAATTCAAGCATTTGGGCTAATATCCACTTATCAATGAGTGCATACCACGTGTGTCTTTCTGTGATTGGGTCACTCAGGATGATATTTCCAGTTCCGACCATTTGCCTATGAATTTCATAAAGTCATTGTTTTTGATAGCTGAATAGTATTCCATTGTGTAGATGTACCATATTTTCTGTATCCATTCCTCTGTTGAAGGGCATCTGGGTTCTTTCCAGCTTCTGGCTATTATAAATAAGGCTGCTAGGAACATAGTGGAGCATGTGTCTTTCTTATATGTTGGGGCATCTTTTGGGTATATGCCCAAGAGAGGTATAGCTCGTTCCGCAGGTAGTGCAATGTCCAATTTTCTGAGGAACCTCCAGACTGATTTCCAGAATGGTTGTTAAAGTCTGCAATCCCACCAACAATGGAGGAGTGTTCCTCTTTCTGCATATCCTCGCCAGCATCTGCTGTCCCCGGAGTTTATGATCTTAGCCATTCTGATGGTGAGAGGTGGAATCTCAGGGTTGTTGTGATTTGCATTTCCCTTATGACTAAAGATGTTGAACATTTCTTTAGGTGCTTCTCAGCCATTTGGCATTCTTCAGCTGTGAATTCTTTGTTCAGCTCTGAACCCCATTTTTAATAGTATTATTTGTCTCCCTACAGTCTAATTTCGTGAGTTCTTTGTATATTTTGTATATATATCCGTTGTAGGATTGATAAAGATCTTTCCCCAATCTGTTGGTTGCTGTTTTGTCCTAAGAACAGTATCCAGTGCCTTACAGAAGCTTTGTAGTTTTATGAGATCCCATTTGTCAATTCTTGATCTTAGAGCATGAGCCATTGGTGTTTTGTTCAGGAAATTTTCTCCAGTGCCTATGTGTTCGAGATTCTTCCCCAATTTTTCTTCTAATAGTTTGAGTGTATCAGGTTTGATGTGGAGGTCCTTGATCCATTTGGACTTAAACTTTTGACTATTATGTGATGGGAGAAGTTTCTTTTCTGGTCCAATCTATTTGGAGTTCTGTAGGCTTCTTGTATGTTTTTGGGTTTCTCTATCTTTTCGTTAGGGAAACTTTTTTCTATTAAATTGTTGAAGATATTTACTCGTCCTTTGAGTTGGGAGCCTTCACTCTCTTCTATTCCTATTATCCTTAGGTTTGACCTTCTCATTTTGTCTTGGATTTCCTGTATGTTTTGGTCCAGTAGCTTTTTCTGTTTTACATTATCTTTGACAGTTGTTTCGATGATTTCTATGAAATCTTCTGCTCCTGAGATTCTCTCTTTTATTTCTTGTCTTCAGTTAGTGATGCTTGTATCTATGGCTCCTTTTCTCTTCCTTTAGTTTTCTATATCCAGGGTTGTCTCCCTTTGTGCTTTCTTTATTTTTTTCTATTTCCATTTTCAATTCCTTCACCTGTTTGATTGTGTTTTCCTTTAATTCTTTCAGGGATTTTTGTGTTTCCTCTCTAAGTTCTTCTACTTGTTTGCTTGTGTTTTTCTGCATTTCTCTAAAGGAATTCTTTATGTCTTTCTTAAAGTCCTCCATTATCATCATCAAATGTGGTTTTAAATCTAGATCTTGCTTTTCTGGTGTGTTTGGATATTCAATGTTTGCTTTGGTGGGAGAATTGGGCTCCGATGATGCCATGTAGTTTTGATTTCTGTTGCTTAGGTTCCTTTGCTTGCCTTTTGCGATCAGGTTGTCTCTGGTGTTACCTTGTTCTGCTATTTCTAGCAGTTGCTTAACCATCCTATAGGCCTGTGTGTCATGAGTGCTGTAGACCTATTTTCCTGTTTCCTTTCAGCCAGTTATGGGAACAGAGTGTTCTGCTTTCAGGCGGGTAGTCGTTCCTGTCTATTGGCTCAGTTGTTCCTGTGGGTGTGTGTCCTGAGTCCATCAGGCAGGTCACTTGGAGCAGAAAAGTTGGTCTTACCTCTGGTCTCAGGCCTAAAGTCGCTCCTCAGGGCTTAGTTTCAGCTCTCCATGAGGGCAGCAACCAGAAAGGCCCGCCCCTCCTTCTCTGGGTTCCCTGTGCACAGGGACCCAGATGGCACTAGGTGTTTTCCTCTAGAGTCAGAAATGTGGGCAGAGAGTAGTCTCCCTCCTAGGGGATTTGGATGCAGGGAGCTGTTTTACTGGGTCCCTTCATATCCGGGCACAGTCTGGACTGCAGGTTTCCTGCAGCTTGTGTACCGAGAGGTAATTTTTCTTAATTGTTTATGACTAAGATTCAATTAATCATTTCTCCCTTTGATATATAAAACAAAGCCATAAAATTCAAATAATCATATTTTACTACTTACTTTAGAATTACATTATTGAGTTCATGTGCACCAGTGAAGATAGGGACATATCTCAGCACATCCAAACAAAGCATCCAGAAAATACACTCTCCTATACATGAGTAATGTATTTTCCATAAACCATATAAAGATAATAGCTCAAGAAAAGATTTTTTCAATGAATAATGGAGAAATTATATAGAAACTAATAATAAAAACTCAATTATTGCAGATTTATTCTAACGATTTATACAATGATATTTTACATACATCATGGTTCAAATACAAATCTTCAATTATAATTGCTCTAGATATTAATGGACATATATTAGTGATCTTAGTTTCACTCATATACCAATTAAATTTGTGATTTGTTCAAACACAACAAACTGAATTACTCAAAGTTAAAAATTTCTATGTCGATACAAAGAAAGACTGCAAAAGAATACAGGACAGTTAAGGCCAGCAGGGGACGAAAGAGTGAAACCAAAACTAAATGCAATTGGAGATTCCTGGAGTTTCCTCCCACTTTATTCCTTCACTAGAAGACAAATGAAGAAAACTAAATTCAGGGCATTGGCCAGTTGAATTGTATCAGCGTGAATGTACTAACTATAAATCAAGGTAATAAATTTTATAACAAGATATATGCTGCCATCAAGTTATTTGGGGTCCTGGATATTTGTAATTAAATTATATTTGAAAATCTGTCTAAACTTGAATAAAATTAAATATTAATAAATAGAAAACTCTCTGGTATTTTCTTACAGAAGGATATATAATACTTTGAGAAAAAGGTTTTCAAATAATATATCTAACAAGGAATAGTATATGTATTTTTTAAATGCAGCCAAATATATTCAGGTATTTCCTTTAGCTTGAGAAAAACAAAGAAACACATTTGAATACATTTTCATTAAAACTATTAAGTAAATGGCAAATCGTTATGAGGAAAACATTTAACAATATCAATCAAGAGAATTGCAAATTAACTCACTATTGAACACTTATCACATTTAGGTTATAATACACAATGAAAAGACCAAAGATCACCACTTTCACATGCTTATGAGAGATAAAGGGTAATTTATAATTACATAAATTCATATATTAATTAAAACCGTTTTCAGAAAAGTAAAGCTTTTAAAAGTGACTGAGTATTTAGAAACTCCCTACTTTCATATGTCATGTGTTGAGTGATTATATAGTAAAGTATTAATAGAAAAATGAAAAACATATGTAGAAACACTTTTCCTGCTAGATACAAGTGCATTTCTTCCCAATGTAGAGAATTAGACTCATTGTTTAGGCTTGCTAGGTTACTGCTTTATGGCTGAGCTATATCCCAGGCCCTGGGTTTTGTGAGATAGTGTATCACCAGTTCATCCTGACCTTTAACTTACTGTGATCTTCTCATTGATGGTGTCCAAATCAATCCCAGCAAGAACACTGAAACTGAAGATACTTGCCACTTTACACTCTTGGAATTTTTTATGTTATACAGGCAACGTAAGCCTTCTTTGGTAATTCGAGAAGGTCGGGATTTCCTAGCCTTGGGATCTAATATTTGGTGTGTGTACAATGATGTTGATGGGATCTGCATGATGTCAAGTCTTGGACATCTTCCCTGCCACCTCTATCATCCCTTTCAGATACACTTGGGCATTTTTTTCCTGATTTAGTCATTGGTAGCCCTGGGGGACCAATTAGACTTAAGTTTGCTACATTCATCATCTAGGTGAAAACAATAGAAGCTTGAAAATAGAAATGAGATCTTTTTCAGTGTGCCAGGCTGCCTGATAAACTGGAAGCCTCATGACAATGTCTAATGCCTGCCTATCCTGTTAAAGTCTTTGCCTATGGCAATGTTCCCACATTTTCACTTCAATTTTCAAACATTTTGGGGATTCTTTAGCTACCTAAAATGCACATTGCCACTTAAAACTAAATTTACTGAATAGGACAGTAACATTAAGTCACTTAATGTATCTCTCAGTAAGTAACTTCAAAAAGATTGTTAGTATTGTATAGGAAAAGGAAACTTATAAATTAGTAATATTGATATGAACTACTCCATGTAGACATTTTATGTTATTTAAAGATCATTACTGACTGAGCATGTGTAAGGTAAAAAGTATTTTCTCAAGTACAATGATTATTTTCTTATTGAATTAAAAGCTGCTCATTTAGTAGATGAGTAAAATTAAGCATTGATGCTTAATAATTTGCCTAGCCACTTACATTACAGTATTCACTCAAAGACCTGTCAAAAGCATTTTTACTCACTGGATGATCTCCACAGTTTCTCTATTTCATATTCTTAATTGATCTAACAGATAATATATCGTTCAAAAATTATTTAATAGCAACGTAGTGAAATATTATCACATGTGTATATAAACAAAGTAATTATAGCAGTAAAGAAGACTAATCTATCTTTCCATCTCTAACCCTATGTTATTTTGTGATTAGTAATAGGTTCAACTCTACAACTTATGGTCTAACCAGCCACAGGTTTGTGATTCACATAATGGTAATGGGAATGAATTTTATCTTGGAGAGAAGGGCATAGATACAAGTATTGGTTATTCCCATAACAATGGTGTCACTAATCCATCACTGGATAAAAGTTTCTGTGAAAATAAAGCATCATAACTGAGAAGAACTGTTGATTTTTCTCCCATACTAGAAAGAGTAGAACCCTTAGGTATTAAGAAAGCAAGTCAGTAAGGTTGACACTTCCAGGTTGGCTCCATCATGACTTCTCCATACAATATTACTCAAGTTTATGGTTTCTTCAGCAATAAGATTTTACCATCAAGATCTGGATCATGAGTCTTTTTAAGGTTTAATATTACTTAATAAAACACTGTAATATAATATAATATAATATAATATAATATAGTATAATATGAAAGTTGGAAACCTCCAATTCCCCCCTCCATTAAAAATTTGTAACATTGGTAACAGAAAGTTGACTTAAAACTAGTAGCTCAGGGTTGGAGTCATTCAGAACAACACATGGCATGAGCCAAGCCAGGGAAAAAGGTCTCTAAAGATAACTCTAAATTGAGTAATATTTAATTTAATTTTTATCCTAAAAATCAGACTTATAAAAGATAGGATTTAGGGCAGTGTCTTTTTGATGAGATATGAGTCTGCACATCGTACATTCATGTGCAGAAGTTAACAGCCAAACTTTGCAGCATGAAAGTTATGTACTTAGTGTTGATTTTGGAGAGACTGGATTGTTTGGAGGTTGAGTTTTGCTTTCTAAAGTTGTGGTTATGCTCTGCTCTTGCAAGGGAAACTTGAAGATTCTCACTAAACTGCCAGTGTTCCATTGGCTGCAGTTTATAGTTCAATCACAGGCTCAGAATTTTAACACACATATTTGTAATTAAGAAAAAAGTGGGCAGGTAGAGATTGCTGCAGGGTTTTTGAAGGGTTGATGAGGTTATGGAACTTATGGAGGCTTGGTAACTCCAGCTTCCATTACAGCAAATGCATATAGAATTATTATGGATTTCGAGGATTGTTTTTATCTGATTGCTTTGCATCTTCATGATTATAATGGTTTGCATTCAGCATGTCTGCCTGTAATTTTAAAGAACACATGAAGCAATACCATTGGAAACTTTTGTCTCAAGGAATGGCTAAATTGCTCTACATTATGCAAAATAATTTTGTATTTGCTTCAGTACAAGAATTTAAGACTGAATTTTCCAGTGTATATTATGCATTATATAGATGGTATTTTATTGACCGTTCCCTCTGAAAGAGTTTTACTACAAGCCTTTGCTCTTGTACAATGAGCTTTAAATTTTTGAGAAGTGGTTTCTCCAGAAAAGATTCAAAGGCAAAATCTTGTTCAATACTTGGGGCATCATTTATATCCTAAACAAATTGTGGCATAGAAAATTCATATTAAAATAAAGATAATTTACCCACTTTCAATTATTTTCAAAAGTTGTTTGGAGATGTTAATTGCCTAAGACCTTATCATAAACTTACCACAGGTAAACTCTGATATTTTTTAAGGGGGATGCATATTCTAATTCCCTTTGACAATTGACTGATGATGGACAAATTGCCTTGCAGAAATTAGAGGAGGCCATTAGTCAAGAAGAGATACTTTATATAGCCTATGATCAATTGTTGGCTGTTTGTGTTCTTGCTATTTTCTCATGTGCCTACAGAAGTTCGTCGGCAAAAGAGACTATTAATGTTGATACTTTTTTGTGTGTCTTCAAGAATTTTTTTCCCTAATATGGAGAGGATTAATGAGAGAAGAAGAGTAGAAGAGGGGATAAGTAAAGTCCGGCCATGAGCATGTGGATGGAAGGGGTGGGGCATGGAGAGAGAAGGGACATAAGGGACTAGCAGGGACAAGAAGAGAGCAAAGAGCAAGAGATTCAAGTAAAGTTTTAACATGCTATTTTGAGGCTGTTTATGTGTTGTTTCAGAATTGTAGAATAGAATCATAAAAATATTTTGGGAAAGAACCTGACAAAATATTATTTATTCTAAATAGCAATTAAATTGGATATTACAGAATACTTGAGCTATTGCAATTTTTTCAGGCAAAATTCATAATTATTATCCAAAAAATAAGTTGTTACAATTTTATGCATGCTTTTGTTTTTCCTGTAAATTTATGCATGCAGCCCATATAAAATGCGCTTACTGTATTTATAGACAGCTCATCTAATGGGAGGGCAGCCTGTGCTATTGAACACAAATAATTGAACTACGTGATGTAGCTACTGCTTTAGAAATGCTGAAAAATCAAGCTTTAAATCAAGCTTTAAATATATATCTCAAGGGTTACAATTGCTTGAAACTATTCCTTTTTTAGGTAATGCAAATTTTCAAATTTTGCAATTATTCATGCAAAAATAATTCAAGAGGATGTACTGTTCCTTATTTTAAAGGACATTTAAGAGCTCATACTGGATTGTGTGGACCCTTAGTTAGGGCAATGACACAGCAGATTTGAATACTAGGCAGATGATAGGCCTTACACAGAAACAATTGGAGAAGAGAGCATGTTTGTGTGGTTTTGTTTGTTTGTTTTGTTTTGTTTTGTTTTGTGTAGGATGCTGAATGTATGTGTTGGATTCCAGAGTGATCGGTGTGGCATGCTGGTGCTGGGACAAAGGATAGTGCTGACCTGTAAGCCTGCCGAGTGCCCTGACAAAGATGATGGAAAACTCTATTGAACATATGTTCCTGACCCACCTTTGCTTGCCTGTATCTCAGATTGGATAAGCTGCCTTGCTTCAGTTTTTTAGACCCTGTGGTACAGAGAACATGCAGACTGGAAACAACCTTCAAAAACTTAAAAAGTGAAGTTTTAATGACTCTTTTCTTTCCTTTAATGAGGCAAGTTATTCTGACTCAATCATGGGCTGGTCTTGAAATCAATCCAATATTGAAAACAACAGACTTCATTTGGAAGGATGGTTCGGGACACTTTCAGAGACACATTTGGAAGTTAGCTGCAGTTCTTTATAAAGATCTGTTAGCAATAGATAAAACTGGGACAGGATCTGGACTTTGAACAAGTGTTAGTGCTTGTGTTTAGGCTCCCAAACTTTTATTGTTCATGTTAAAATTACTTTTGCTTCTTCTTCAGTATTTAATGTAAGTTTATTGATTGTTCACTTTCTAATTGTGTTAATATATTGAAATCTGGCATGTCTGTTATAGTGGTTTATCAACTGGCTTTTGTTTTATTGCCTGTATTACAGGACCTTGGTAGTCTAAAAAAAAAAACAAACAAAAAAAAACCTTGCAAATACTAGAAGAAGTGAGTCAGTCTTTAAACAGAAGCAAAAGCGTAATGGGCTAGAATATTGTTGACATAGCAGCATTTGTAGCATTAATAGTTTGCACCATTGCTTCTTCAATTCATTTGACACAAGAAGTTAAGACAGCTACTCTTATTAACTATTTAACAAATGATATTACTGATGCTCTGAGTACTCGCGAGGATTTGGTAGGCATTTTGATGCACTCTATGAAAGTATTCAAATTATCAAAGAGGGGGTTCAGAGTTTAAGAGTAAGAAGTCATCTCTAGTGACATGCTAATTAATGATGGATTTGCATTACTTCAAAAATTTAAAATGGGAGTTGGGGATTTAGCTCAGTGGTAGAGCGCTTGCCTAGCAAGCACAAGGCCCTGGGTTCGGTCCCCAGCTCCGAAAAAAAAAAAAAAAATTTAAAATGGTAGTCACTATAATTGTGAAATAGTTTAAAGACACTTGCAGTTGTTGAGCATAATTCTAACACTTGTCTGGATGTATTAAGTTGTTTAGTGAGATTATGAATTTAAAGAATGCTGCTTTGATAAACTCTGATGTTACAGATATTGCTGATAAAATTTTTTATGGCCTGAAGTCAATATTTCCGTCTTGGTTAAGCTTCAAGAATGGCATATATAACTTGACAATACTAGCCTTTCTTGTCTTGGGAATAATTTTATTCTTGTGCATAGTGATCAGTCTTGCTTTTAATAACATCAACTTGGTGGTGTCCAAAATACATGGCTGGAAACTAAAAATGGACCCCCAGACAGAGTCATTAATTTAACAGGCTGGCAGTCAGAGATAGGTAAGTTTTGCATAGTGCCTTACTAACCAAATACAAAAGTGCATTGCCTTTGATAATGAATATTCCAAGACAAGTAAGAAAGGCATTCTTGTCAGGATAACCTAAGAGAGACATAGTCTCATTCATGAAATAAAAAATGGGGAGATGTGGAGAGCTTTTGAAGCCACTTGGCAGGAACTTGACATTGAACTAGACAAGAAGTAAGGCTACTCCAGGACAAGAATTTGACATTGGGCCAGGACAGGGAAGTTAGCCCAGGCAAGAGTCTGATTTTAGGCTAGAAAAAAAGTGGTCTTCAAGCAAGAATATGATTTTGGGCTAGGATGGGGTAGTAGACTCTGATATCTTGGTCATGCTGATAAGCCCTTAGAAACAGTGATCATAGGACTTTGTTTATTGCCTTGCTTGTTCCTTGACTCTTTGTGTTTATTTTCATTCTTGTTTCTTTAACCTAGAACTGACCTTATTGCTTACATATAATTAAAATGATATAAAAGCAGAATAGCAAAAAATAAACCCACTTTCAGCCTCTGAACTGATTGGGGTACCTGCTACCACATTGTTTAGTTTTCTGTTTCCTATTAATCCTTGCTCCACTGCTGGAGAACCTATTGGTGGACTGAGTTGGCTTAGTCATTTTTTCATTCACTCTAATTTGTTCAGTATATTTTACTTTGGACATCCAGGAAAGGTATTCTTTCCATGATCTTTCTTTCCTTCTTTCTTTCTTTCTTTCTTTCTTTCTTTCTTTCTTTCTTTCTTTCTTTCTTTCTCCCTTTTTCTTTATCTTTTTCTTTGTATATAGAAAGTTTACTGGCCTTTGTGTGTAAATTTTGTATACTTATATTTTGATAAATGTTTTATCAGCTGTATGTGACTTTTGGTGGTGTCTTTATGTGTAAAACAATATCATCTACAACAAAGAATACTTGGATTTCTCCCTTTACTTTTATCTTATTTATCCCTACACCCATATTACTTAAGCTACGATGTTGAGATATATTTAACGAGAGTGGAGAGTGGACATTCCTGTTTTATTGATGACATTAGTAAAATTATTTTAATTTTCTTCATTATAGGTACAATACCTGTACTTACCTACTGACCTCCTAATACACATGTATATGCATCCACATACATATGTCTACACAATAATGGTAACATACAACCATACCCATGGAACTCCAAAAATAAAATAGTAAAATAAATAAACTTTGTTATCATATTTGTTTTATGATTCATTTCAGAAGAACCTAAAGGCTAATGTTTTTAACAATTTTTTTACTAACTTAGAAAACCTGCAAGTTGTCTCACACATTCTTGAAGAATTTGTGAAATGTATGCTTATTGTATTTGACCAATGCAAACATGCTGAATGAAACACAGAATTTTTAATAAGAAACAATATGATGGTTACATATTAGATGTCACATGTAATATAATTTGAGAAAATGAAAATCAAGAAAATTCTCAAGACCTGGTAGCGAATAAATCCTAGATATTAAGAATATGGTCAGGACTCTGGAAATGAAGACATGAGGTGAGATACTGAAGAAAATATTATTAGTAAACACATGAAAAGAAAATAATGACATAGAACCTCAAAAAATGAAGAAAAATTTCATAGAATAAATTTACATATATTTAATTCATACTATATAGTAGAAACAAATAAAGGATTATGATACAATTTTAGTTACTCCTCATAAACATGGTGACTGTCTTAAGGGCCACACTTACAGTGTAAACAGCTTTTTGTATGGTTTTGAGTTACCTAAGACTAAACAAAAGAAATTCTCTGTATAGAACAAATCAATAAAAACTTAGTAAAAATGATATCTTTATTTTCCATCTTGATAAATGACGTGTTTATAGTAGTTTCCTTTGAAGCTATCAGCATTACTCTTGGGACAGAGGGTAACATTGGGCTCAGAAGTCATTCTTGGAGGCTCTTCTTAAGTGTTCTAGACTATAGGGGATTTGTGAACTTATTAGTGTTTTGAATTCATAATAAATCCCAAGTCTCAGAAACATTGCATAAAGGCTCCATGTTACAACACATTCACAGGTCCTGGGAAGCTAGAGGTGATCTTTTTAAGACTCTGATAGTTTGTACTATTAGATGAATATTGACAACCAGTTGGGCAAAATTTTTATTTCAGCACTTGATACAACATGTATAAGAAATCAGGGGGGCATTTTCTTGACTGTCATAATAATTATCTGTTACATGAAAAAGAAATCAAACAATTTATAAGAACTTTGTTTTCTGTGCCAGACCTAGGTAAGTTCTCAATGTCATTTATGACAACAGAATAATATCTTGTAGAGGAGCAGTTGGCTTGACAATCCTTTTTGTGCACATGCAACATCTTAGTTTTAACTTGGTTTTATTTCAGTATTCTCTGTAGTAGTGAATATCTCCTGTCTCTTTTCTATCATTCTTTGCTTTTGCTTTACTAGGACTGAGTCCCACAATCTGAAAGAATGATTCCAATTCAAATTTAACCAGCTTACTGAGAATCCATGCCTGAAACATTTAATTTCCAAAAATATTTATATAGGCTGTTTTTACTAGGACACTGTTCCTTCCACATTAACCTACACACATCTCCATAAGAAGGAAAGCAAAGGAAAAATCAATACCAAATATATCACCTTTGGGTAAACAGAAATTCCTGCTTTCTACTTTAACTTGAAGGAATCATCCCAGAGCATAAGAAGATTGGTTATTAATTTATCTACTGCATGAACCACTTCATAGTTTCCCTATTGCCTCAAAAGCACCAGCCAGGGCATACCTTATAAAGTAAAGGTCTATATCACCATTTCTCCCAGGCCTCCAGAATAGTGCTTAGTTCTTCTAACCTCACTCTGAACTTCCATAATTTGAACATGTATAAAAGCCAACTATTTTTTAATATTAGTATATTTCCATCACCCACATCTAGGTGAAGAATCTGAAGTGAAGAAATATACAAAACTATATACTTCATCCCAAGCTGGTTTATTTGTCCATAACCACACTGTATGACAATATTTAATTTTTAATCTATATAAAGTATTCATTACTGTTTTATATACTGAATATTTACACCCATGACTTTTGATCATCGTAGGGATTCTTAGAATGTTATATTCTCATGCTTAGTTCACATTAAAAGTGACAAAATAACTTACTGGAAGTCACAGAATAATCAGCAATGAAATTGGCCTTTGAAATTAAAACTTTCTTGTTGCTAAATCTATCCAAAATTTCAGCTTCTTAATATAATGTGTCTTTTTGTTGCACAAAGGTATGGAAAATACTGAGAATTTATTTACAAGTGGACTCTTATGTGATTTCAATCCACATAGGTTGTTTCTGAATGTCTATGGCAGTACAATGGAAACACTCTGTTGAAGTCATAAGTAACAGTTCATTGATTTGGTTCTTTTCCTTCAGGGATCAATTGAGGCCATAGTATGTGAAATATAGTTCAAAGCTATTCAAATATAATTTTGTTTTTTGAAGAATGTCTGAGGAGTTTATTCTCTTGAGTTTTTTCCCTATAAATATTGAATATCCCCTCTAATAGCTTTGTTAAACACAGGGAAATCTATTTTCCCTTTTCTATATTTCCCCTACTCTAATTTACTCTGAAGTAGATACAATTATGACCTAATGTACCCTTTGCTCAATTTGGCATCTTGCTGTTTTAAGTTTGTGTAGAATGACTTTTATATTGACTACAAGAACTCATGCCCCTCCTCTTGTATATTATCTAGAATTACTATTTTAAAGAAGCTTAGAAATCTGGTCCATCCTTTGATATCTAAAATAATTCCTACTGGCAATCTCTCATATCTCTCAGGTTTGTGGTTTAATTAGATGACAGTAAAATATCAACTATCTTTTAGGTAAAACCAATGGAAGTGTTGTACTGGAACCATATACCCTGAACTTAAGTCCTGAATGTATTCTTCAATTCTTCTAACTTAGATTTCCACATCAGAAATACATATTCCTTCAAGGGTCCTTGAGAGCTCAATGTCATAATGTAGGTAAAACACATGCAATCAATATGTAACATGTGAGAAAAGACTAGGTAGTAAAGAGGGAGAGGTACAAAAGAAATAGGAGACAGTAAACATTATCTCCATCAAAAGGAAAGAGATAACTATAACCTGATATCACACACTGTCATCTAACAAGGCTATATGAGAAAATCATTTCAAACTGAAAAAGAATGTACCCACAAGACTGTGGTATTTCTTGAGGGAAAGAAATGCAACACGTGCTTTCATTTTTCAGATGCATTATGAAAAAATCCATGGGACTCTACTTGTAAAATGGTCAGGTATTTAGTTACAGCACTGTTTTCTAGTATGTTCCTAAGCAAATGTTCTTGTCTCATAATGATTGTTGATTGTATTTATCAGATCTTATATATTAGATTTTTAGTAATGATTAGGATACTAAGCAACTCACACTTTTGAGAATGGTTGAGTGGGAGGAAACACACCTTGTGAACGGGGACTAAGCAAATGTAGTAAAGGCAGCTGTCTTTTATCATGGCACAGTGGGAAAAGGATTGTGTCTCAGACTTTGCAAACATAGTATCTAAGATGTGTTGGGTGAATATTCTTGGTTAGAGACAGTTTCCTTCTTAGAATGATTCAATGCTTTTTTTTTTTTTTTTTTTTTTTTTTTTTTTTTTTTTTTTTTTTTTTTTTTTTTTTTTTT
>NC_046156.1:196447985-196487985 GCF_011064425.1 Rattus rattus
CTCAGCAGAGCAGAACAGGAACTGCTTCTCGCCCTGCGTGCCCTGCAGTCTCTTGAGGTCTCAGGAAAAAACCAGATTCCAGGTATTTTCAAGTGTATTCCCATAACCATTCTGGTTGACACTGTTTTTGCATTCTTAGCTTAGATGAATGAAATTTCTCAGTTTCATCTCTTCATAACTGTGTCTTGATAGGAGAGATCTAAACCCTTTTCACTTGTTTGCAGCATGTATAATTCAATATAGGCCCTGAATCATAGACTGACTTTCATACATTTCACACAATGTTTTGCATAACATCATTGCTTGAGGAGCTTTAAAGCCATAAATTTTTGCTATTAGTAAATGGTGGACTGTGGTAGAAGATGATGCTGGAGAATTATCCCCCACTCTGGTTGTTGTCAGAAGAAGGTGCTTAGCTTCTCCTAGAAAAGAAATGGAAAAAGTGAGAACAATATAGTCTTCCTTATGTTTCTGTTGCTAATATTAAAAACATTCTGACCAGAAGAAACTTAAGTGTTTATCATACCTTATTTCCCAGGTCACAAGACCATCATTGAATGATTTCATAGGAACTGGAGATAAGACCAAAAGAGGAGTGCCTTTCCCAAGGGTGCTTATTTCCTTGGAATAACTGCCTTCTTTATTCAACTCCTGTTGCAGCTTGTTGCAGTTTCCTCTCCAACCGGAATCGTAGTACAAAGCAAACTCAATTAATATGAAAACAATCTTGTGTCTAGATTTGGGCAGATCCACCCTACACTGTCCTATTCCTAGGGGCTCCCAAATCCCTCATCCTTGCACCTTTTATTTGCCAGGTCTCAGCTTCTCCTTCTCCAAGACAACTCTCCCTCAGCTTTTTCTCCTCCTTGACTCCTCCCCTCCAGACTCCTCCCTCCTGACTCCTCCCCCTCCCCTGACCCTCCCTCTCACTCCTGACTCCCTCCCTCTGCCCAAATCTCGAGCTCTTGCCTTTATTTTTTATTTATTTATTTTTTTTTTTTTGGTTCTTTTTTTCGGAGCTGGGGATCGAACCCAGGGCCTTGTGCTTCCTAGGCAAGCGCTCTACCACTGAGCTAAATCCCCAACCCCTCTTGCCTTTATTTTACAAATTCAGAGAGAACTCCAAGGCAAACCACAACAAACTCCCAACCTCCGGACCAGGATTGGCACTCTCAACCCCACTGAGCAAGGCCCTCCTTATCAATCATTAATCAAAAAATGTAGACTTCCCCTAAAGGCATCCTAAATTTGGGATCCCTGATATCTCTGGCTTGTTTCAAGTTAACAGAGAAACCAACCAAGAAAAAATATCTAATAGTTTTCTTTGCTTGAGTAATGCATTGATGACTTTTAGTACAGACTTTATCTGATATTCACAAATTTATTTACGTGCTTTTTATGTTATTTATACATTTTGATAACAACGTAAATGTTTGGATTTTTTATTTCATAATTATAACTAGGCTAGCTTTTGTCTTTGTTTCATGCTTAGGAATACATTTCTTTTTTTTTTTTTCCCCATCTTTATCAACTTGAGTATTTTTATTTACATTTCGATTGTTATTCCCTTCTGGTTTCTGGGACAACATCCCCTAACCCCTCCCCCTTCTCTATATAGGTGTTCCCCTCTCCATCCTCCCCCTATTACTGCCCTCCCACACAACAATCACGTTCACTGGGGGTTCAGTCTTGGCAGGACCAAGGGCTTCCCCTTCCACTGGTGCTCTTACTAGGCTGTCATTGCTACCTATGAGGTTGGAGCCCAGGGTCAGTCCATGTATAGTCTTTGGGTAGTGGCTTAGTCCCTGGAAGCTCTGGTTGCTTGGCATTGTTGTTCATATGGGGTCTTGAGCCCCTTCAAGTTCTTTCAGTCCTTTCTCTGATTCCTTCAACGGGGGTCCTGTTCTCAGTTCAGTGGTTTGCTGCTGGCATTGGCCTATGTATTTGCCCTGTATTCTAGATTGTTTCTCCAGAGAGATCTACATCCCAGTTCTGTCGGCCTGCACTTCTTTGCTTCATCCATCTTATCTAATTGGGTGGCTGTATATGCATGGGCCACATGGGCAGGCTCTGAATGGGTGTTCCTGCCTCTGTTCCTAAACTTTGCCTCCTATTCCCCTGCCAAGGGTTATTCTTATTCCCCTTTTAAAAAAGAGAGAGGGTGAAGTGTTCACATTTTGGTCATCCTTCTGAGTTTAATGTGTCTGTGCATCTAGGATAATTCAAGCATTTTGGGCTAATAGCCACTTATCCAATGAGTGCATACCATGTGTGTTCTTCACGTGATTGGTTTCACCTAAGATGATATTTTCCAGTTCCATCCATTTTGCCTATGAATTTCATAAAGTCATTGTTTTTGATAGCTAGTGGTATTCCATACTGTATTTGTACCACATTTTGTATCCATCCTCTGTTGAAGGGCATCTGGGTTCTTTCCAGCTTTGGCTATTATAAATAAGGCTGCTATGAACATGGTGAGACACGGTCTTTGTTATATGTTGGGGCATCTTTTGGGTATATGACAGATACATTTTTTATCTACAGTGGTGTGTTTTAATTTTTTCTTACTTGAGTGTGTTTTACATGTGTGTGTGTGTGTGTGTGTGTGTGTGTGTGTGTGTGTGTGTGCGCGCGCAGATGTGCACATGAGCACATGACCATTCCATAGCATAGGTATGGGCATGAGCAACCTCAGCAATGCCATTCTTCCCTTCCATCATGAATCTTTGGGATTAAAATGAGGTTGGTAGGCTTGGGACAAGTGCTTTTCCTCACAGAGCCATATCCTCGGTGCCATATGTCACTCTTAGGAGAGGGTCTAGCACCTTAATCTGGCTTTGAATTCATTGTGTCTTCAGCCATTACCTGAACTGCCTGAGCCTCCTCATGCCACTTCGAGTGCCAGATTGCAAAAAGCGTGCTCCAACTTCTAGTCTCTGAGAAAATAAAAATATTCTTGACTCTGATAATAAATACCATCCCGAGATTTAAAAAAAATGTTTATCTCATGTGATAGAGATCAGGCAGGACCAGGGATGTTCTTTTGATGGGTAGATTGCACAAAGCTCTGTGTTCAAGTCCCAGCACTGCATAAAAGTTCGCCTGGTTATACATGTGCACAGTCTGAGCACTCAGGAGGTAGCGGTGAGAGGATGGGGACTCCCAGAGTCAGTAATATCCCCGTCGTGTGCATACATCGCCACTGTGTTGGAGAAGTGTCTGTTCCATCTTTGTCCTCTGAGAGAGCTGAGGAGGCAGGGGTGGGCTGTGCTTCTGCATTTGGTTCATCATTTCACTCACTATGAACACTGGATGTTCCCATCTTCTGCGTGTTATGAAGAATGGTATAGTGATTACTTGTGTTACAAGTGCCCACTTGATTCCTGCTGTCAGCTGGTTTGGATATAGATCTAGGAGTAGCAGACCTGCTTGTTCCTATGGCCATTCTAATGCTTTGAGCCAGGGTCTCATTTTATAGCCTAGGCTGAGGAATTTTGTAACATAGGCTGGCCGTCTCATGGTACCCCTCCTGCCTCTTCCTCCCAGTCATTGGGGTGACATCTGTGACCCTCGGCGTCTTCTTTGAGTTTAACTGTTGCATGCAATTTTAAAAACACGCTACCGCTTTGCTTTCCCCGGGGCAGCAGCCCTTGCTTCCAGCCTAGCTCTGAGATCAGTTGCCACTGGTCCCACACCCCACTTGTGCGATCCTCTCAGTTTAACTCCCCCAACAGTCTTATCGCCTATCCCTTTCTGCAAGCACGTTCCTAGTGCCCCCTGGCTTAGCTTCACCAAGCCGCCATCAATGAACCTGCTTCTCTCTATCTCTGCCCACCTTTGCTCTGTGGAAGAAAAATTTTCAAACGGCTTTATTGCCTTAGAACTTACCAAATAACACAATAGCTGGGTGCAGGATCTCCTTCCCTAGCCTTATCAGCCAGCCTGTATCAGACACTGGCGGAGGCTGCTGATTCCCCAAGATCCTACAGGGTTGGTGCATCTTCTCATTCCAAAGCCTGGCAAAAAGTGCCTGTCTCTTTCCCTGTGTCTGCTTTCCCTCCTGGGACCTGGAAGCCCCAACTTTACCCTTCTCCCAGCAATTGTCTCCCACCTACTTTATTGATCAAATCAAGAACCAATTAGGGAACCAGACCTTACTATCAGCACCTCCCCCTACATTTAACCTTAAAGGACCTTCCCAAGTGTGTTCCATGCTGGTTGCTCCATTCCACCTCCCCACCAGCAGCGTGAAGTTCTCTTCCTTTTCTGCATCTCCTTGCGTTTATTTTCCCTTCTCTTTGCCTTCTCATAAATATATACTAGCCATTCAGTGTTCTCTCCTGTGGCTGGGATTTACATTCTCCCGGTGACTGAATGAGACCGAACATATCCTCAACCGCTCATAATGGCTTTTTTGTTTTCGAGAAATATGTATTCAAATTTGTAATTTGAAAGATTTGATGATGCATGGCGGGTTGTACTTTTAATCTTGACACTCCCGGGGCTGAGGTAGAAGGATTGTCATGAGTCTAAGGCCAACTCTACATAGTGAGTTCTCGACCAACGAGTGAGACTCTTTCTCAAGCAAAACAAAATTGTTCTGCTGTAGGAGTTCTTTGCATATTGTGGGCAACAAACTCTTAGGTTATAGGTGAGGTATCTCACTGGGAAGGCATTTGCCTACCGTGTGCAAGGCCCATCCCCAGCTTGACAAAAATAAATCCATCAAAACCTTTATCGGACACATTGTTTGAAAAACTTTTTCTCCCATTCTATATGTTGTCATTTCACCTCTTTATGCTGATACATGAATAATTGTTAATTTTTATGAGGTCTAATGTATCTCCTTTTTTTGCTACTGCTTTTTATAGCATATCTAAGGATCCACTGTAAAGTTCAAGGTCCTGACTTTATCAGTTTTCTTGTAAGAGTTCTATAGATTTAGCTTGTACATGTGTCTTTAATCCAATATTTTACCTTTTATGAGTTGGAAGCAGGAATCCAGCTGTGTGTGCTTTGGCATGTGCAAAGTCAGGTGTTCCGCACTGTTGGTTAGG
The DNA here is from genome assembly GCF_011064425.1 of Rattus rattus. Classification (NCBI taxonomy): domain Eukaryota; kingdom Metazoa; phylum Chordata; class Mammalia; order Rodentia; family Muridae; genus Rattus; species Rattus rattus. The sequence goes on from NC_046156.1 coordinate 196,453,043, forward strand.
GAGGTGCCAGTTATTATTGTGAGCCCAGAGACCAGCACAGGGCTTCCCCTAGAGTCCTTCCATGATCAGCAGATGCTGCAGCTGGCAGTGTCTTCATGGATGTGCTTCTACACAGATGTTAGGATGTCAGAGAGCTCCATCTTGGGAGCATGAATATGGCTGACGATCACAGCACCTTGAGAACTTGCACTTGGAGCTCTTGAGTGATGGAAACTATGCACTACCTTCCAGATCAGCTCTTCCCTAACTTGGACAAGTTCCCGGGCCTGAAAGAACTGTCTGTGAGAATAAATGGCACACAGGACGTGCTCTCAGTCCTTCCGGGAGAGTTCCCAAACCTCCATCACATGGAGAAGCTGATCATCCAAACCTCCACGGAGTCTGACCTCTCCAAACTAGGTAAGGACAGTGCTTGGATCTCTAGTTCACGTGTGAGATGGAAAAGCCACTTGGCTAGTAATTGTTAGAGCCATCAATCATCGTCAGTTAAAGCGTCTCTGGGCCTGACATCGCGAACTGTGTCCATGGGAAGCGATGGGATCGGTGCTCTTAATCTTCAGGAGGGCAGAGATTTATTTGTAACTCGAGTCTTTAACGCGTCAGGAACTGATCTGAGCCCTTCACAGATGCTAGCTCAGTCCTCAGACTCACTGTGTGAGAGACAGCGCGATGACCATTGCTGATCTTCAACTGGGGGAGCCTTGACGGCTCAGGTCTATCCATCTGTGAAAATGTCTCTTCAAACGGCAGATCTGACTGCGCAGCCTGAGCTGTGCACTCTGAACCCTTCCTCCCCACAGCAGTGTGGGGCATTCCCTTCTGTTGCTGTGTTAGCCACACATGCAGGTCTGCCTGCTCAGGGAGAAGGAATCCGACTGGGAGCAGCCTGGACCTTTTCTCTGTTTCTCCCACCCTAACTCCTGTTCACAGACAGCTGTGCAGCCATCTTTCTAGAACATGTCATTCAGCAAAATGACTAAAGTGCCATCAGGTCCTAGTGTTTAAAACACTGAACACTGAAGAAATGTAAGCTGGGGACTGACATGGCAGCTTTACATACCACAGAGTCACTAGAGTAGGTCATGGTGGCTCCTGCCTGTAATCCCAGCACTTGGGAGGATGCCCAAGGGCTGTCAGAGCTTTAGAGCCAGCCTACCTATGTGATTTCCACACTTCCATGACCTACAGAAACAAAAACCAACCAACCGATCAAAACTCTTCTGACCAAGAAGATTCCTCCGTGACTGCCAAGTCCAATCAATAACTGAGGTTGGATCTGTGGGATCCCACGGCAAAAGGATAAAACAGATTTCCCCAAAGAGCTGTCCTCTGATCAACACATATATATATGTAATGGCACTTTTTGTTTTCCCATGCATGCACACACACACACACACACACACACACACACACACACACACACACACACACAGTGCTCAACGACTAAATAATTTAATTAAAAGCATTTGAAGTTGTGCTTCAGAGTCGTCTCCCTTTGATGTTACTCTGTACAGTGTGGTGTGCAAACACAGAGGTGTTACAGTGCTGACACTGAAGGTGAAAGACGAAGCAGAAACCTGATCCAGAGATGGGCAGGCACTTGTCCCAGGTCATCTGCTCAGTAGTGAGTTGCAGAAGCAGAGCATAAGCCCAGTGTGGTTGACCTCTAGATATTGTGTCACTGCCTGTTTAACCAGTGTGGCTGCAGCTCATGGATTGAGGGTTCACCTTTGACAGGAATTTGTGGCCTTCTTTAATTCCTAAACATCCTTCTTCTTTTCCAGTTAAATTGATTCAGAACTCTCCAAATCTGCATGATTTCCACCTGAAATGTGATTTCCTTTCGAATTGTGAGTCTCTCATGGCTGCGCTTGCTTCCTGCAAGAAACTCAGAGAGATTGGGTTTCTGCTTCCGAGAGGTCCTTGGCTTCCACCTCAGCAACCACACAGGCTCGGCAAACTATCTGAAATGGGATCTGCCCTTTCTGAGAGACAGCAACAGTGTGTTCATATACATTAAATAAATAAGTTTAAAAAAAGAAACTTGGTAAGAACTGTACACATGCTCCTGTGCAAAAAGCCACTAAATACTCAAGAATTAGATGCCACTGATGTCATAGGAACTGTGAGGACACCAGATCCTCAGCGAGGCTCTCACACCAATGAATGAGCTACAGTTAGTAAAGTACAATTTACACATAAACTACAGGTTACGTGTTCCATTTTTGGAGTTGTCTCCTCCCCTGGGTCACAGTCTGAATACTATATCACCTTCCACCATTTTTAAATACTCAGTGTCATAGGAACTGTGTCTGGCCTAACTCAACTTTATTTTTTCTTTTCTAGTCAACATTTTGTCAAATTTTGCTTCTTTGAAGATATTGAATCTTAGAAACCAACAATTCCCAGATAAGGAAACATCAGAAAAGTTTGGTAGGTTTATAAAATAGTATTCTTTATCTTCTTCTTCCTCTCTTCCTCCTCCTCCTCCCCCTCCTCCTCCTCCTTATTTAGTGTGTTTGTCCCTGTGTACATGTGTGCAGGTCAGGGACATGGGTATGAAATCTGGGTGTAACTTGGGCTTTTCCACCTGCATCCCAGTTTCCAAATAACGACTTATTTATTTATGAATGAATGCCTGGTCCTCAGGCCTTGGCTTGTTCCCTGACTAGTTCGTAACTTTTATAACTGATTTAAACTATTCTATCTCTTCTATACGGTTAGTTACACCTCTTCAGTTTCACGCGTCTGACTTCCTCAGAGTCCAAGAATAATCTGACACTTCTGAGATGGGGTGAACGGACAGGTTGGGGGAGGATGGAGGAAACAGTGTTAGAGGGCAGCAGGGAGCTGCTGTGTGCTGACTCCTCCTGCCCTTGGACAGGACGGGGATGAGGAGGGCCTCAGCTAGGTGTTGCCTCCTACATTACAGAGTGTGTAAGTCATTGGCTCTCATGATGGAGCAACTCCCGAGGATGGTTTTCTTGTGTCTCCCACAGCCCAGGCTCTGGGTTCTCTCAGGAACCTGGAGGAACTGCACCTTCCCACGGGGGATGGGATTCATCAAGTGGCCAAACTGATTGTCCAGCGGTGTCTGCAGCTTCCCTGTCTCCGAGTTCTCGTCTTTGCAGAGACGTTGGATGATGACAGTGTGCTGGAAATTGGTGAGTGTGAAGGGGTTCCCCTTGGGCAGAAACTAGGAGAATCGTTGGAGCCGCCTGCTTCCAGTGTCTACATAAACATCCGCTAGGCTGACTTCCTCCTTTCCTCCTTCCTGCTGCTTCCTCTCGTGCCCTTCTGCACACTCGGGTTCATCCTGGTCAGACTGGGAAAGTCAACAGCCTCTTTGGGGCTCTATAGAAGCATCCAGTCTGTGGTCTCGTTTTCCCAGTGCTGGGGACTGAACCCCAGTGCCTCACGCTCTAGGCCAGTGTTCTACCCCTGCACCACAGCCCGGTCAGGTCTGTATGATATTGGTGATTCACGAACCTGGCAGGGTACTCATTGTATTAGCTGAGTATTTACAGTATGTGTCGATGTGAAGCTGTAAAATCTGCAGTACAGAGCTGAACGAGAGTCTCCAGGTCACAGACTTAGGGATTTTATCTGAGTTCAACTAAACCAGAATGAGAACCCAGACCATCACCCATGCTGGAAGCCCGTGCTCAATTCCCAAATAAATAATCAGTTAATGGATCTCAGGGCCCTACTTTGCTTTTACATCTTCAAGTGAGGCACACGCAGAGTGGTAAGATCTTTCTGGTGGCCAGTGCCCTTTATCTGCGGTGACACCTTGCCTTATGTTCTCACTTCTTGTATATTAGGATAGGTGCCTGGTATCATTTTTATGTCTTTTTCCTGCCTTTTAATCTATGTATCAAAGTTAAAGGTGAGTCTCTTCCACAAGTACACAGTTAGACTTAAAAGCTGATCCTAGGAAGGAGCTCAGCTGGTGAAATGCTTGCCTAACATGCATGAAGCCCTGGGCTTCATCCTTAGCACAACATACAAACAGGCCTGGTGGTTATAATCGTACACATCTGTAAGCCCAGAACTCAGGAGGTAGAAGTAAAGGATCCTCGTCATCCAGGTCATCATCCTTGGCCACACAGTAAGCTAGGAGCCAGTATGTGCTACAGGAGGTCTTGTCTCAGAACAAACAAACAAACAAACAAACAAACAAATCCCCAAAATAATACCTGATACAAATCTGAGGCTGCAGAGATGGCTTCCTCTGTAAAGTGCTTCTAGTCTATGAGATGAAGCTCTCAGGGTGATATGAAGTGAGCATCCAAAAGAGGAGACACAATGGAGGCGACGGCAGGAGAATCTGGAACTTACTAACCAGACAAAAACAGTGAAAGCCTGAGCTCCAGGTTCAGTGAAAACTGGTCTCAAAAAGTAAGGTGCAGCGTGGAGGTTATGCCTGGCTCTCCCTCCCAGTCCCATGCAACCAGAAATAAAACTCAGATTCAAAATATATTTACAAATACCTTGGCCATACAGCTAGGCTCTTCCTGGAGCAGACCATAACAAAATATAACCATTTATTGTGAGCTACACTCTGCCAAGTGCCTGGGTATCTGTTCTCAGGTACCGTCGTCTGGCTTGTTACGTTCCCTGTGTGACTCTCCCACCTCACGCTATCCCAGAATCCTTTCTGCCTTCAGGCTGTTCCACCTCCTATTTCTTCTCTAAACCATGGGCCATCAGATTTATTATTGACAGGTGCCACATCCATACAGATTCAAGATATTCTCTATAGTGGAGAGCAACTAAGAGGAGATCCACCATTAACATCTGATCTCCACAAACACCCACATCTACATATGCATGGTACTCCACACACACATAGACACACACACCTAGACACACACACACACACACACATAGACACACACACACACACACAAACACACACACACACACAAACACACACACACACACACACGTACGGAAAATTTAAGATAAAAACCTAAGCCATTATTTTTTCTATTTATATTTAATATACGTATTTTTTACTGTATTATATTCTCTGCCAAAGGGTAGACACTGTTCCCACAATTTCTCCATTTCTTGTACAGTAATCTGTTTCTGCAAGGCATATTTCCTATAAATACAGACAGACAAAATTCTCTGTGCTCAACTTCCTGCTTTCTGCTTGACCCTTGCAGTCTGGCCTTGTTCCCTATCAACGGGGCAGCTGTTTAGGGTTTTTAGAGAACACTCTTTAAAACATGTATAAAGTTAAGCATTGTGACACACGCCTTTAACCACAGCTGTCAGAAGGCAGGGCTAGGCAGATGTGAGTTCTAGACCAGCCTCAGCTGTCTAAGTGAGCTGTAGGCCATCGAGGGCTGTGTGGTGGAGTCTGCTCCTGTAGGGAAACGATGCTGAGTCATCCCCACGTTCATCAGTGTGGGTGCAAGGTTAGTGACAAACAGCCTTGTAAGCTTTGCTCCAATCTTCATCTTTATAAATGGTGTGGGTTGCTCTCTTTCCAGCCAAGGGAGCAACCAGTGGAGGCTTCCAAAATCTGGAGAGCTTAGACCTCACACTGAATCACAAGATTACTGAGGAAGGCTACAGGAATTTCTTTCAAGCCCTGGACAACCTGCCAAACCTGCAAAATCTGGACATCTCCAGGCATATCCCAGAATGCATCCAAGTTCAGGCCAGCACCGTCAAGGCTCTGGGTCAGTGTGTGTCCCGACTGCCCAGCCTCACCAGGCTGGGGATGCTCAGTTGGCTGTTGGATGAAGAGGACATGAACGTGATTAATGACGTGAAGGAAAGACACCCTCAGTCCAAACGCCTGACTGTGCACTGGAGGTGGGTGGTGCCGTTCTCTCCTGTCATTCAGAAGTGAAGGACGCAGTGGAAGCCTACTGGCAGGTCCAAAACCCGTTTTTCAAATACATTTCACTCTAGACAGGCATGGCATAATCCTAGTACTTAGACTGAGGAGGAGGATCGAGAGTTTGGGTCCAGCCTGGGCTATGTGACAATACTTTACTCTAGACCCCAATCAAAACCAAATCGTTTACTATTCATATACAAAATATTCTTGAACTGTATCAGGCTGGTAACTATTTGAGGCCTGCATGCCTACATCGAGCTATGATGCCTTGGCAGTCCTCGTATGGTCCCTCTTGTACAAAGACTAGAGCTTCAGGCAAGTTCACACAGAGAACCCTCCATTATCCAGATCAATAGAAGAGGGCTGTGGAAAGAAACATTGATGAAAGACTACATTGTGGAAGGAATGATTCACATAAGTAAGAAACCGCCAGTTTAAGGATTGAATCAGTTCCACATCTGATGAGACAGGAGTTGACTTCACCACAGGATGCAGCGAACTCTCTCCGGGAGGTGATCTTTGGTTTTTGTAAGACTTCTGTGTGCTCACCAGTCTTGGTGTGGCCATGTTTGCTTACACTGTCTCTCATCTATTTGAAAACATGGGCTTAGAGAAAACTGCTTTTGTTCTGGTGGCTTTGGGGAATTATTTTTGTTAGGATAGCTTTATAATTTTGTTGGAAACCCGCTCTGTTCCGGGTATATGATTTAATCTTGTAAGGATTTCTGGGTATATTAACTTGGGTGTGAGAATTGTCATTTCATAACTGTCACCTCTCTAGAAGCAGGGGGACCTGGGAGAATGGAGCCAATAAATGCGGTGGACGAAAGTCTCATGCAATAGTCAGCTTTATTCAGAGCGACAGACAATTTATACCCTGAGAGTGAACAGAAACTGCCTGAGAGTTCTCATGAGTGCAGGCTATATACATCATGAAGACAAGCTGCGTGTGGCCAAAATTTATGTTTTTGGAGAGCAGTGGTTCTCAACCTGTAGGTCTCGATCCCTTTGAGGGTCAGATGACCCTTTCACAAGGGTCACTTAAGACCATCAGAAAACATAGATACTCATGAATCATAACAATAGCAAAATTACAATTATGAAGTAGCAACAAAAATAATTTTTGGTTGTGGGGGTCACTACAACATAAGGAACTGTATTTCTGGTGACTTTAAGAGGCCAAATCTTTTAAGTTCTGACTCCATGTTACAGAACCTGACCTAAGTTTGAACTCAGGTAAACTAACAGGCCTGTACCTACTACCCTTAGTTTCCAAGTTACTCCCCGAACAAAACCAGTCTCTAGGCTAACCCCCAGCAAGACCAGTGTCTCACGTTATTACCCAACAGACCTGAACCCCCAGGTTACAAGTTCACCCCATGCCTAATGACGACTAAAACAGAAATTAAGTTTTTACAACTCCCAGCACCAGTCAATTATGTTAAAGGCCACAGTAACCTCCCAATTAGATGCTTGCACACTCATCGCCACCCCTCCCCCACTTGCTGCTTTTTGTAAAGCCCTGCCCTGATATTCAGGCGTCCTCATCACCAAAACTGTCCTGCATGACAGTGGTGCACTAAGGGGACCGATCTAGCTCACATAGAATAAAGACCCTGTGTGGGCTGCATCGGATTGGCTCCTGTCTGTTTTGGGATCACTAACATTTCCCTGACACTACAGTTTGAATATGCTTGGCCCAGGGAGCGGCACTATTAGGAGATGTGGCCTTGTTAGAGGAAGTTTGTCACTGTGGGGTGGGCCTTGAGACATTCTTCCTGGCCTCCTGGAAGTCAGTCTTCTGCCTTCGGAACAGGATGTAGAACTCTCAGCTCCTCCGTCACCATGCCTGCTTGGATGTTGCCATGCTTCCCACCATAATGATAATAGACTGAATTATAAGAGTTATCTTGGTCACGGTATCTGTTCACAGCAGTAAAACCCTAACTAGGGCAGTGTTAAAGAGGCACAGGAAGGTTGAGAACCACTATAACAGAGGCATATGTAAAGAATAAACATTTAATTGAACAGCGGCCAGCAAGTAATTTGAAGTAAACTCACTCCTAGCTGCTACACCTGGGAGGGGCAGGAAAACACCTTCTAAGAAGAATAATTCTGTTTCGAAGAAACTACGGTCACCAGACAGGGTTGTTTCCTTAGGGGTCTCACAAGCACTCAGAATTTTCCTCACATGACTCCATTCTTGGACCATGTCCTAACACATAATGTATATAAAAACACCTATGTGCTTTTTATTGTTCAGTTATAAAATATAGCTTAGGAAAGACTCCTAAGTTTCAAAATAAAAAATTAGCATTGGTTATCTGAGCCCTGAGGCAGGTGGCATTTTTTTGATTTTTATTTTCTCCCTTTTGTATTATTGTTTTATAATGGCCTGTCAGTTTAGTATTTAAAGTAAAAATTTAAGCTTGGGGTGTAGTTCAGAAGTAACTGCTACAGAGTGTTCTTGAGACCCTAAGCAGTCTCCAGAATTGCCGAAATGTTATAAGAAAATTACTATAAAATTTAGGGCTGGAGGGATGGCTCAGCAGCGAAGAGTGCTGGCTGATCTTCCCAATGGCCCAGGTTCACTTCCCAGCAGTCACATGGAGGCTCTGCTTAGGCATATAGACAGACAAAACCCCCATCCATATATGTAATTTCATAATAAGTTAACGTAACTCATCATCAAAACAGTAACACAACCTCCCCGTGGAGGACCAGACCTTCTTGCTCATCTGATGTTAATACTTTTGTACTCAGACGGGTTTTATGTATTGTATCAGAGTCCATTGAAGGGAGAGAAATCGTGAGAATATTTACCACAGGGAAGTTTGGGGCAAGTGCAATGCAGTCATTAGCTCTAACTGAGAACTGGAATACCGAGAGCTCGCTAGGGCCATGGAGTTGCTAGGAGCCCCTAGGCTGTTTGGCTGCAGGAGACCTCAGAATGCTATGTGCTGCCAGCCATGTGCTGCAAGGGCCTCTTTACTGCTCCAGAACCAGCAGAAGCCTCTGACTCCCTCAGTGTCTCGGCCGCAGTGCCCTCTAGTGACAAAGCTGTGCATGCAGCGATGATGGGATAGGAAGCCTGTCACATCCTGAATACTCAATTTAGAAACAGGAGGCAATAACTTGGCAACTGATTTAACTCATTTAGTATCGTGGGTGGGGGAAAACCTAGGGACGCTGTGTGCAGTCTTGTGTATAAAGCCAGCTACTCTGGAGGCTGAGGCAGGAGTAGCACAAGTTGAGGGCCAGCCTGGGCAATCTAGAGAGACACTGTCTCAAAATAAAGTTGAGGAAGAGCTGGGGAGGCTTCTCAGTGGTCCAGCATGTGTGAGCACTAGCACTGCAAGTGAAAAAGAAACAGGGGCTGGAACGATGGCTCAGTGGTTGAAAGCAGTCGTGATTCTTGCAGAGGACCTAGGCTCGATTTTCAGTACCAGCATGTCGGCTTACAACCAGGGATCCAAGGTCCTTTTCTGGCCTCGCTGACTACCAGACAAATACATGGTACCCACGCATATGCAGACCAAACACCCGTACCCATAAAAGAAAAATTTTAAAGTCTTTAAAAAATAAACAGGTCTAAAAATAATCCAGTGGTTGTGGTTGATTAACGAAAAATCAAAGCTACGTCTGTTTCTGATCACAACCTCCACGTCCCGACTTGTCAAATCTCTCAAATGGGCTGCTCTTCTGCACACTGCCTGCACCTGCTTAGGGCACCTGCTTAAAATTGAAGTTTAAAAACAAAAACCCAGGAAATCAGTTTTTCATCAAAGCATAGTACACGTAGGGTGCAACCGAAAAAGGTAACAAAAGTAATTGTAAACTTGCAAAAATAGATATTAAATATGATTTTATTAAGCTACAAATATAACAAGACTGGGAAGACGACTTTCGTTGGAAGAGTTCTTTACAAGCATTGGTGTCTTCCATGTTTACATTCTCTTCCCCCAAGCTCCTGCTGCCTCCGTTCCACCAAGCAGCTGTTTTAGCATCACTGCGACCTCCACACTGACTCATAGCATCATCAGTGACCTCCAGCCTCCACACTGCAGTCTTCATCATATGAGTCCTGTTAGCAGCAGCTGAGCTACGGATGGGGCTCGTCTCTGGCCTCTAGGAAGTAGCTGCTCAGAGAGCTCCAGCTCAGCCCTCTGCTGTTTCTCTAACCCCTGGGGGATCTGAGTTCCCCTGGCTTCATCTCCACACTTCCTGGACCCTCATCCTGCTGAATGGCTTTAAGCTCCACGTCTACCCCACCTCCTCCATCTCCAGCGCTAGCCCTGGACTCTGTTCATAGAACTCCAGAGGACATTCCACATCTCCAAAGCTGACTCTTAACCTTGCCCCCTCACACAAATACTCATTGCAGACTTTCACCTCCTGAAACTCCTGCTTTATTCTTCCAGTTGCTTAGTGAAACCCTTGGAGTTACCGTAGCTCTTCTCTTCCACCACATATAATCTACTGACAAATCCTGGCAGTTCCACTTGCAAAACAGTGAGTTCCACGTGTTCAGCCAACTCCTGAGAAATCTGTGGTCTATTTTCACCATGCAGTCAGAGGCTCCTCCTGGGTCATGCTCTCCCTGTGCCTCCCTCTTCTCCTCTAGGCTCCCAGCTCAAGGCCAATGCTGTCGGCCTCACAGTGATCTACATATGGCCTGAGCCTTGCTCCTGCTTATTCCTATCCCGTCTCTCCTTCCGCTCACTTGCTGGCTCTTGAATATTTCATACGTATTCTTATTTTGTCAAGTCTAGGTTTCTCTGTGTAGCCCCCAGTGTCCTGAAACTCTCTCTGCAGACCAGGCTGGCCTCCAACTCAGAGGTCCCTGACTTCTGCCTCCCCAGCTCTGGGACTAAGGTGTGGGCCACCACTGCCAGGCTCCACACACATTCTTACACAAGAGCCTTTACTGCTTGTTGCCTTTTCCTTTAACCATGTCCTCTCATCCCAGGGCTTGAGTATTTCCCAAATAATGTATGAGTTAAAAAGCAATCCCACTGTGAGCTACTAGGGGTGGGAACTTAATCCAGTGTTTGCAGCTGGGGCCTGTGGAAGGTATTGAGGATAGAGTCAGCAAGATGAAGATTCCCACTGAATCCTGGTGGCTTCCTGAGAGACCAAGTGTGAACACACACACAAGATATGCAGAAGTCATGCTTTTGTTGCCTCGTGCAAGCTCAGCGCACCAGACAAAACCATCGGCCAGGAACCTCCAGAACCGTGAGCCAGAATAAATCTTTCTAACCACCCCATGGGCGATTTTCCATTTTGTGTGTAAGAAATGACAGAGTACACGTGTGCACATGAGTATGCATATGCCTGTTTCCACATGCACTAAGGTCAAAGGTCTTCATCGGTGTCCTTTGACTGCCTGCATTATTCCCTGGAGAACCTGGAACCTGTGGGTTTGGGCTAGGATGGTGGCCGGCAACCATAGGAATCCTCCAGCTGTACCTCTCTGTCCTTTCCCATGCTTTACCACTGAGCCGTCTCCACTGCCTGTTTCTGGCTGTTCCTGTACTAGATGTGGTCTCATTATGTTGGCCAGGCTGGCCTCAAAGGGTGAGTCCTACCTCAGCTTTCAAAGTAGCTGGAACTACATTATATCCCAACACACAATGCATCCTTCTAGCTTCGCCGAGAACAATACCCAGCATTTAAATAAGGTTGAGTATTTGCTAGAATGAATGACCTCAGTCCAAATAAATGTACTGAGTGCTAAAGAGAGTTAAAATTAGTGTTAATGTCTAATGTCTGGTCAGGTAAAGGTAAACAATTAAATTTAACCTACAAATTAACGAAGTTATGTTGAACCTAGAATAGCCAATATTCTAAAAGCTCAAGTCACACAACATATTTTGCAAAGTTACTTACTAGGTAGGTACTGACCACCATTAATTTGATAATACTTATTTGATTGCTAATATCATAGGCGCATAGGGAGCTTAGTTAATTTAGTTTACCTAGCTAAAACTTAGGAAGGACAGCATTCACCATGTTCTGTTCTTACAATAGTGGAGCTCAAACCCCAGTGCCTTGCACGTTGGGCAAGCGGAATATCAATGGGTTCCATCTCCAGCCTATCACATTTACTTCTTCCTTCAAAGGTAAATAAACCAGGGAGAAGCCTGGGTGCGTAGACACCATCCTTACCCAAGAATATACATGGTGCATGGCACCACAGGGCCACAGGGCGAGAATGGCATGGGCAGTTAAGTTAGGCAGTACTCATGATGAGGTAAGGGGCATCAGGGGGAGAGAGGGAGGCCAGAACGACAAACAAGAGGAGGTTCGAAGAGAACAGCGGAACACGGTGAAGGTGTGGTAGTACTCGCCAGCGTTTAGGAGGCTGACAAGAGGACTGTGAATTACAAGGAAGCCAGGCTGAAAACAAGACTGTTACAACAGGGCTCGCAAGATGGCTCAACAAGTCAAGGCACCTGCCACCAGACGACCTGAACTCAATCCCTAAAACCTACATAGAAAGAGATACAACCTCACAAGTTGTTCTCTGACCTCCACATGAGCCATGGAAAATGCACACATGCACACATACATGGAGCAAGTCACACAAACATACAAAACAAAACCACAACACGCCTTGGTTCCTGACTGGCCAGTGTAGCCTCAGTGACATGAGTTAGCTTTCGTTCCCCACATTGGATTATCAATTTGTTCCACCTTCAGAAATTACCCTTTTACAAAGTAATAAGACTGAGCAGTTTTCTTTCTGGATCTTTAAACAACTCAACTTCACTGTATATACCCCAAAGGAAAATATCTATAAAGTCAAGATTTCAAAAAAGGGCTTTTATTTAATTTTAAAGGCATTAATACAAATCTTGACATTCTAAGAAAATTGCAATTGTCCGTTTGTGCTCAGTCACAGTTTGGCTGACTTCCATGCACTCACACTGCCACTGATCGATCGATTGATCGGTTCCTCCAACTGCTGCTCTAGGCACGCCCTGCTGCTGACTCAGGATGGACTCCCAGAACAGGGAGACCCTGATGATGACACCACTTAGCCAAGAGTCCACAAAGGTGACGAGGAGACTTCTGTTCTTATCGACCAGGGACACAAACAAACCATCTCCTTGGGAGAGAGCTGAACCTGAATTTGAAAGAAAAAAACTCTAGGCAGTTATAAGATGACGATAAATTAAAATCGTGCGTGCATGCATGTGCATGTGTGTGAGTGTGGAGGTCAGAGAGAACTAATAAGAACTGGTTCTTTTCTCCACCCTGGGAAGTGAACTCAAGTCAAGGCCCTTGGCCTCTGAAGCTTTATCAGTTGCCAAATCATATTTTTAAATAGAATGCAAAAAATAAAAATATATTAATATAAAATTAATTTTGATCTATTAGAATGTAAACACATTATAAATTATCAAATCATGTGTTAAATTTTTCACTAGAGTTTAGTTTAGCAAAGTGATTGCAACAGTATAAGGAGTTTTGTTTCAAGGTAGTAAAATTAGAAATCAGTCACCTGGATTAAAATGTTACACATCTCTAGAGTTAAAAATGAACTCAAAATATTAGGGCCCTCAGAAAGTTACAGTGAAAACTCCATATAAACAGGTACCATCCCAGAGCCTCATCTCCACAACCTATAAAAGTCATACAAAGGTAAAATTAGTTTTTAAAATAACAGACTTACTTCTTAATTTGTATGTGAGCACTTTCCTTCTTTTTTATTTTGTCTGAAACCCTGTAAAGAGAACAAATACAAAGTTAAACAGGGTACCCACTAAATAAATGTGTGAGTAAACACTTCAGGCCCAGTTTGATGCTAAGCTGACCCAGCGCTGAGACGAGGAGGAAGGACGACCTGGAATTCAAAGCCATCTCCAAATACATGGTGAGTCTAAAACTACCTGGGCTACAGCAGACTCTGCTTCATGTTGGGAGAGGTGGCTTATGTCTGTAATTCCAGGACTTGGAAGAGCAGGGCAAGAGGTTCTCTGTGAGTTCAAGGCTAGCCTGGTCTCTCTTTTAAAAAACAAAACAACACAATGGAACAAATAATGCTCAAGTCCAACTTAGTGATATATACCTAACGATCCCAGTACTTAGGAGACTAAAGCAAGAGGACTTGACTTTAAGGCCAGTCTGGCAGCGAAAGGCTGAGCTATAACAATAAGACCCCCGACCCAAATGTACCATGAGAATGGGAACAGTTCGGTGCTAGAGGTGCCTAACATGTGCAAGGCCCTGGGTTTGATCTCCAGCACTACCAGAACAACCAAATAGTCTGTTTCATGAGACATACTAACTGTTTAATGTCATCAGAAAATAAGTTTATATATTTTAAAAAGTAGTTTATAGCATTCCAATATACTTTAACAGTGATTGATCCAAACCCCGGCATGGTGGTACCCACTTGTAACCCCAGCAACTAGAAAGCTAATACAAGAGGACTGCTGCAGTTTGAAGGCCACCCTAGGCTACGAAGTGCACCTGAATATACATCTCACCAAACATGATGTCCTGAAGTGACCTGGTACCTACGAAGACCAAAGCTAGAACACGTTTACGTTCTTGCAGTAACAACAACACTCCTACTCATTCTTTTCTGCTTTGACTTCTACAAGGCAGAACCGCAGAGGCGAGCAGTGACCACCAAGCTGTGCTGCAGGGCAGGTGGGCTGGTGGTTTGGGCCACACTCGGCAAGGGCTAGGAACTGCCCATGAAAGTCACTGGGATCTTCAGAAGTCTTGGGCTACTGTAAAGCCTGACTTACATTGTCTATTCTTTCCAAAGGTAAAATCCTCAGAACGTCATGCTCTAGGATAAAGCACACTTTCCATATTTAAGGTCATAGTTAAGCAAACTGATCTATCCAACTGTAGCCAATGCACATGCAGAGATGACGCTCCTAAAGGAAAGCATTTCTCTGCGTAGCTCGAGTTGGCGTGGATACTTTAAGGAGCATCTCTACCTAACGAGTGCTTCTTAGGACTGGAGTAAAAAGTGCCAGCCAGGGTGAGTGCTGTTGGGAGCAGCCCTAGGGGTACTGGGAATGAACTTGGATCCTCTAGAAGAGCAGCCAGTGCTCTTAACTGCTATGCCATCTCTCCAGCCCCAGAAACACTTTTACTCGCCCAAACTGACAACATAAATAGTCATAGACAGTAGAATGGATAAATAGAACACTTACCTATCTATACAGTGGAAGGTAACAGAACTGTAACTATACACAAGAATATAGATTAAGGTAATCAACAAAACACTGAACTTCAAACAATGGCCAGGCTGGGATACAACTCAGTGGTAGAACTTGCCCAACATGTTCAAGCCCCAGGGTGAGCTCTCCAACACCCGGAAAATCTGGCCAAATGAATCTGTGTAAGGCTCCATCCATGGCAGTCAACTATGTCCAGGAATGATGGTGCCCACGTGCAGTCCCTGCTCCTCGGGAGCCTGGGGTGAGGGAGTTACGGAGTTCAAGGCCAGCTTGAAGAATACAGTAAGATCCAATCTCACAATGGACAAACAAAAATCATCATCCCCAAAGCAGAAAAACAGATTAAGAACTAACTTAGGGGCTGGAGAGATGGCTCAGTGGTTAAGAGCACCGACTGCTTTTCCTGAGGTCCTGAGTTCAAATCCCAGCAACCACATGGTGGCTCACAACCATCTGTAATGAGATCTGATGCCCTCTTCTGGAGTGTCTGAAGACAGCTATGGTGTACTTATATATAATAAATAAATAAATCTTAAAAAAGAAAAAAGAATGAACTTAGGTATCACTTACGTTTTAAAGTGCAATTAAAATAACCCAACAGCATAAAGTCCTCCTTGCCACTGCTACATGTTTTGCTGCTGGGATAGGTCTCACTGTGTATCCGGGCTAGCATGGAACTTGTAATCTACCTGTTTTAGCTTTTGAGTGCTAGAATTACTGCCATTAAAGAAGTCTGAAATGGGATGGGAGTTGGTGTATACCTTTAATCCCAGCACTCGGGATGGGGAGGCAGAGGCAGGTGGATCTCTGTAAGTCTGAGGTCAGCCTGGTCTACAGAGTGAGTTAGTTCTAGGACAGCCAGGGTCACACAGAGAAACAGTATCTTGAAAAAAACCAGTGTCTTTGAATTGAACTACAATCACAGTTGGGGGTGGGAGTGGTGATCAAAGAGGAACTATCCATTTTTAAATGTTAAGGAAGTCTTAAAATTGACTTAAGGTTTTAGTCTCCACAAAACAAAGCACATTTTAGTCATGCAGGAGCTGGCTCTGGGTGCAAGACTCAAGACCGTAAGTTGTACAACTGCAAAGAACATGTCGGGAAGTTCCCAGGGAGCCCTTACCATATAGTAACCAGTGTGGTAACCACTCATGTACCAAGAGATTAGCATACTGCCCAGAGCATCCGTGTCATCCAGACAGTCCGGAGATATGGGAGGGGGTGGAGGAATTATCTGCAAATGGAAAAGAATCCAGTTAGGAAAATCCTGAAATCCAGAGATCCATTTTGCACAGAGGATAATGGATATTAATTCAACCTTTTTCTATACCCAACAACATATCTTCTATTTAATTTTTTGAAAAATACAGCACTGGAAGAAACCCAGCCATAATAAGAAAAGCTCAACAAATTTAACAGATCAAAAGCTGTTGGCATTTAATAGTATGATTGGACTATTTTTGTTCCACTATGAAGCTATGGATAAGAGACAAAACAGAGACTCAAGTTTTTTTCCACAAGGAAAGATTTGGGACAGAACATGTGTCTGACTCTCACCCAAATACAGTGTGCCACAAATATCCTTTTTACAACTGTTAATATCTTTAAAAAAACAAAAACAAAAAAACAAAAAAAGTCCTACCTACCATAAAAATTCTATCAGGGCTAAGTGGTGAGGGCACAGGCCTTTAATCCCAGCACTAGGGAGTCAGAGGCAGGCAGATCTCTGTGAGTTCGTGCCTAGCCTGTTCTACATCTAGTTCCAGGACAGCTGTTCCACAGAGAAACCAAACAAACCAAAAACCTCCATTAGAGCAGAAGTAAAACGACAAAAGAGAAGCCTGAGAGCAAGTACAGGCTCAGAGACCCACACCCAAGCACTCCAGGGACACGGTACCTGTCACCTGCCTCCGTGTGCTGAGGACAGTCCTTTCTAACAGAAGGACTGGAAATTGTATACCAACTGCTGAGGGAGGAAACACCCAAAACAGAGCTTGGAGATGAGACTGGGAGAGCACTGTCTGGGTAAGAGGGCCTTCCAAACAACACTGAGGTTTACATTTCTACTCGTCAGAATCCCACCTTGAGGGTAGTCTAAGGCAGCACTTCAATCTCCTATACTCTAAAGAAATTACTAGCAGTATATAAAAGGTGTAGTCTAGATTCTGTGCACTTACTGGTGGTCCTGAAGGGAACGGAGGCATCCAACACGGCAAGAACGGGGGAGGGGGAGGTGGCGGTGGCGGTGGGCCATTGAACCTTAGACCTGGCTATAAAGAATATTTCAAAGGAAGTTAATATTTTAAGGGAAAATTCCTTCCTTCACTGAAAGAGTATTCAAAACCGAAATAAGAGAAGAACTGGAAAGATGGCTCAGTGGTTAAAAACATGTATAATCACATGTATGAACCCACACAGACATGCACACATATACATAATTAAAAACAGAGCAAATCTCAACTCAACTTTCTCACTTCTTTTCTACATAAACATTTAGAGAGGAAGATCAGAGACAGTGTATTTACCAGGCTAATCCAACCCCAGGATTATACTCTTCCCACTATCACTGTCTTTGTAGGTGCCCTGTCACTGGGTCCACAGGACGGCTCAGCAGATAAAAGGTTCTTGTCTCTAAGTCTGATGGCCTGAGTTCAATTCCCAGGACCCACAAAGAAGAAGAGAACCCATTCCCATCAGTTGTCTTTTAACTTCCATTATGTACACAGTACCCACCCAAAATAATTAAAGGTAAAATGAGAAAAGAAAAAGTTTTAGAGGTCCTGTTACTTATATATGCTAAAGTACATTGTAAAAACTACCAAAAAGACAAGATATATATTAAAAGACTTGATCATTCAAGAAACTCTAATACAACATAACCTTTAATCAGAAAATTATTATAGCAACTCTTTGGTTGTTTAAATTTTCTAAAACGTTAATTTATTTAGTTGCGTGTACATGTGTGAGTGGAGCGTGTGCTGCGGTGCTCACGTGGAACCCAGAGACGACCTTTGGGAATTGTTTCTCTCCGCTACCAAGAGACTGCGGGGAACTGCGCTCTGCCAGGCTGGTAATAGATGCCTTTACCCACAACACCGCCTTGCACCCCTTGTTTTCATTTTACGTTTTAGTTTTATCTTTTGTTTTCTTCCAAACAGTGTCTCTATGGAGCCCAGGCTGGTCCCAAACAGCGACTCAGTGCTGAGAGTTGACAAGTGAGCCCCTCTGCTCATTTCTCAGAAAATCCTAAGGAAGGACTGTCTTCTTAACTTTTAGAAATTATTATCTAGGGGTGAAAAGATGGAGCCGAGTCTGGGTCCCCAGGACCCACAGGACAACAAGGTAGAAGACGTTCATAACCCCAGCACTGGGGAGACGGACATGGGGTCCCTGGGGCTCTGGCCTGCCAGTCTAGCTTGAGTCAGCAAGTTCCAAGTTCACTGACACACTCTGTCCCAGAAAGTAAGGTAGAGTGACTAAGGACAATGCTCATGCACTAGTACCACACATAACATGTATACACACTCATATATGTACACAT
Source organism: Rattus rattus (assembly GCF_011064425.1). Classification (NCBI taxonomy): domain Eukaryota; kingdom Metazoa; phylum Chordata; class Mammalia; order Rodentia; family Muridae; genus Rattus; species Rattus rattus. The sequence goes on from NC_046156.1 coordinate 196,471,653, forward strand.
CCACGTGAATTATCTAAATACCATACTCTCTGAGAAAAAATACAGCTGCTTCATGTTCTAGACACAGCCTAGCCTATAATACCATTCTTTGTGTCTACCACTTACAACTGAAGAGCCATGCAAAGTGTCCACACGTTAATACTGTGCTACACTCTAGGATACACAAGGTGTGGTGGCTGGCGCATGCCTGTGACAGCTGGAGGCACCAGGATCTGTGGAAGTTAGAACAGCTTACAAGAACAGGCTCTTTCCTTCTGCTGTGGGGGGTGCAGATGCGCGCGCACACACACACACACACACACACACACACACACACACACACAAAGCCTGTAAAACGGAAAGCATCCTAGCTCCTAGCCGGTCAGCCACGGCACTGCGGGGAGCCTCACGCTTACTCCACTGCACATCTCCTCCTTACAGACTCAGGCTTGGAAGCCACCGTTTCCCAGGATGGCTGCCCACTATGTAACGTAACGGGAGAGAGGCTCCCAGAACTCGTTAGCTCCTACAGGGATACCTTCCTCAACTTTTACCACATTTACCTTTCCTGGTCCTAATCCCGGCCCGGGCACTGGGGGAGGTGGAGGGAGAAACGAGGTCCATGGAGCAGCTTTGGACTTGCTGTGTGCTTTACTTCTGAGCGATCTGGAGGAGTGTTCACTGTCGTCTGTGGAAACTTGGCTTTCATTCTTTAGAGAGAAAATAAACATTTTATTATGCCAAGGCAGAACGCTTCACTAGCATTTGTATGGCCCTGACCTTGTGTCCTAGCAAAAGACAGGAAGAAGACAACCAGAGAGAATGAGAATGTCATTCAACACCTTAGTGCACCAGAGTGACAACTGATTACAACGCTGTTTCTCCTCACTTTCAGGAATAGACATCTTTCGTGACCTCACCTCCTGAGTGTTCTGTTCTGTATTGTTAGCTACTTCACAGGTCGGGGAAAGCAGATCAGATAGGTTTTGCTCCTCTTTGTTTCCATATCCAGTATAAACCACGACACAGGTTTCTCTCTTAAGGTCAACTGACGTGATGGTAGCTGGGTAAACGCAGCCATCTTCCGACCAAACGGCAGAGCATTTGTCACCAGCTTTCCACTGCAAAAGAAAGACAGACGTGCACACATTACTTCTTATGAAAAGAACAACCAGAACCCAGCTCTCCCAGTGTAATCCCAATCTTCCCCTCTACTTAATTACAAACACTGTTCTCAGCCACCTGCATCTTCTTTTCCGGGTCTGATGAATGGCTGTAATGTATTCTACCACTTAAACGTGTCATTAAGAACAAAAGAGGCCAACCGTGTATGACGAATCCTGTGCTCTTAGTCAAATAAAAGCAAGTGCTCACCAAATGTAAGCACCATTTCCCTCTGGATAATGAATTGAAAGATGAGGCATCAAACTATTCACTTTACAAAAAAACTCACAGAGAGAGAGAAAGGGGGATCCTCTAGTCCATCAGGTTTGTTTTGATTCAGTATGGGTTTAATTAGGGACATGCAAGCTACTGCTATACTATACTTCCGCCCCAGATCTGTTTTCAAATAGCAGACCTAGTTATCATAAGTTTTGGTTTACCCTAACAATTCTTGAATTGTTGAAATTGTGTGGAGGGGGTGGGGTGGGGAAGAACAGGTCAGCTACACAGCACATACTCAGAATGCAGAGAGCTCTTGGTTTACTACCCATCATGTACATATATATGTGCATAAATGTGTGTGTGTGTGTGTGTGTGTGTGTGTGTGTGTGTTCACACAGTTCACTGCTCGAGGACATTATAAACAGTACCATCAGCCCTGGCCTCAGAAGGGGTAGGACTCTGTTTAAATCAATAAATCACCTGTTTCAATGGAGCTGTGGCATTCTTCTTTTGGTTTTTATTCTTCTTAGCAGGTTTTCTTCTAGCTGTGCCTTTTGGCTTATCTGAAGTTTCACACATGTCACCGTTCTTTAGAGCATGCTATGAAAACAGTAATAGAGATCCATGTGTCATGGAGGGATATATCTTTACAATGTTACCACTTTCTTACCTAACAGGTCCCACCTCCTAAGAAAGCATCTATCGACTCAGGTTTCTTTTCTTTTTCAAAATGTATGACCTGAGGGAATAAGGAAAAGAACTACTAAACATTTCATACCTTAAAGGAAGCCACGGCTTTATCGTAAGCTTTTATCAATGCTGTATCATCCCAAATGTCAGAATCATCACTCTGAAGAGGGAAAAAAAGACAAATAATTTCTAGACAGACGTGTTTAATAAAAAAACATATACTAGAAAGTACTGGGGAAGTAGTTCAAAGTCCTTAGATCAACCCCTAGCACATGCCTATCATCCGGACACTCAGAATGTGTATGTCACGGAGGGATACATTTCTAGAAAGTCACCCCTCACTAACATAACAGATCCCATCACCTAAGAAAGCCTCAATGTACTCATTAGAAGGAAGAGGATGCCAAAGCAAGACTTGCCTGGGCTATACAGTGGGTTCCAAGACAGCATAGACTGCAACGTTAAGACTCTATCTCAAAAACAAACACACAAAAAGCAAACAAAACCATGAACTACAAATTATAATGGCTCATATCTGTAATTTACAATCCCAACATCCGGGAGCCAGAGACAGTAGGGTTGCCCAGAGTTCCAGGCCAGAGTAGTCTACATATTGAATTCCAGGTCAATTTAGACCATGGAATGCGACCCTGATTCAAATGGAAGAAAAAGAGCTACAGCTAAATAAACTTCAAAACCAGGTGTGGGAGTCCACTCTTTTAAGGCCAGTACAAGGGAGGCTGGAGACGGGTCAATCTCTGTGAGTTTGATGACAGCTTGGACTGCATGGAGTTCCAGGTCTACTAAGGCTATATTTCGAGACCTGTCTCAAAACAAGAACAACAAGAAACTGCAATAAATACGATTACTGCTGGGATTACAAACATGAACCACTGCCCTGGGCTTGAAGAAGATGTCTAGATGACAAAGACACACAGGAAATGTGGTTTAAGGACAGAACCAGACCACCAGGGCTCCCAGTGGGAATGAAAGGCAAAGCTTTATTCAGAATAGGAATTGCTGGGCTGTTCCCAAAAGTAGGAAATACAGCACTGCCAAATGCTGCCCAGAATTCCCTGCTCTCACTACGCTCCGAGCAGAAATCAGTTGCTATACCATGCTAAGACTGGGCTCCTAATGTTTTAAACTGTTTGTTAGATGGAGTACGTTGTTTCCCAGGCTAGCCTCAACCTCACGATCCTACTCAGTAGCTGGAAGCGGTCATAGGCACAGTCCACCAACTCGGCTCTGATTTTCCCTCGTATTTAAGTGTTTGTTTTACTTTCATAGAGTCTCACTGTAGTTTGGGCTGGTCCGGAGTTCATACTGTAACTTAGGACGGTCTTGAACTCCCGACCCTCCTGCCTCCATCTCCCAAGTGTTTGTGCCTATAACTATGCGAGCACCACCAACCCTGGCTCAGATCGCCCATCTTACACACTTGAGTGCACTGTAGTCCGTAGCAACTTTTCAACTACTCAGAGCAACTTCAGTTATCCTTCTCCCTCAAACTTTTCAACTGTTATCTGCGAAACTTGGTCCTTCTGGTTACAAAACTATACCCTGAATCCGGCATTTTCGTCTAAAGTCGCTGTTAACATCTTCATCCTGACCTAAATTTGGAGCATTTCAAACACTCCTACTGGTTTTATTGCTTCAGTCTGCCTTTCCCCGTTCCCGCACATCCTCTTGCAGTCACACAGGACCAAAAGCATGGCTCACAGCCTCTCCAGTGCCCAAGCAGTTACCAGGAGCCGCCTGCGGATGTGGTAGCAGCATGTGGCCCGAGCGAGCGCGCACTGCCTCGGTCTCGGGCCGCGCTCCGAGCACTAGCGCCCGGCTGCGACCTCACCTGGCCGGTGCCACGCCGGAACAGCACGGTGTCTTCCTGCTCCGAGCCCGCGCCGCCGCTGCCCATCGCCATGGCCTGCTACCACGGACGGGGCTGGGCTCGCCCAAATGACGACTTCCGTCCTGGGGCATCTGGGACCGGAAGAGTACGGTGGCTCGGAGGCAGCCAGAGACTTTCCACGCTCTTTTCATTTTTCATGTCAGGGTACCACACTGTAGCTCAGCGTCGCCAGGCTGGCCAATACTACCTCAGTTTCCCAAGTTTGGAGATTACATGTTCTGTTTGTTTTCTTTTTTAAAAAACAATAAATTTAGTATAAAGTAATGGTAGTTGGAGGTAACGTACAAAGTAGAGGTGCTACGCCAAGATGAAGCGCCACAATAAGGCCATCCTGTGTCTGCTGGTTCTTCATGCACACACCAATTATTAGGTGAGGGGTTGGTATTGGGCCTTCCGTTGCAATGTTAGGTGTCCATTTTGTAATGAGCCCCATTGGGGAGTTCGACCACTTCCTTGATCTGTCAGATCTGGTAAGTTCTTGGGTCTGGTTTTCCTGATAGGATTTTGATAACCCATGTGCCGCGCCATAGTTTTGATTCATCCCAATAAATTTACAGATTGATCCCCTTTCTGCTCTCAGAAACAAGCCACCTATCAGTCTGTAAACAAACAAACAAACAAACAAAAAACTAGATGGTTCCTGGCAGATGGTGCTGTTTCTGGTGTACCCGGAGGCTGCAGTCATCTCCCTCAAAATGGACTTAGAAGCTGTTTGTAGGGTGGTGTTTCCAGAGGCAAGCAGGTATGAGTTGGGGCCAGCCTGGTCTACATAGGAAGTTTCGGGCCAGTCAGGTTTGCAGCGAGAACCTGACTCAAATTAAGATGGAGTCTCCCAGGGCAGGGCACAGCCTGGAAAAAAAACCACTGTTTCCTACAATATAGGGCAATTTCGAATAGCGCATAGCCAATAGGGCATCTCGAAAGTGCCCAGTGAGTTTTCTGGGCTCTTGTGTTCCAGAATTAAAAAAAAAAACAAAAAACAAAAAACTGGAACAATGGGACACTGTTAGTCATGTGGGTGGAGATGGTTGGTTAAGAAGGAATGTTCCCAACTGTGGACATGGACACCCTACTTAGTGTCTGGCCACAATGTGTTGGAGAGCTGTGGTTATAAGGAGCTGAAAGATGATCAGGCTTCTGCAAATGATATGCTAATGAGGGGAGTAGAATCTGCCTAAGAAGGACCTAAACCTCCCTCTTTTACCAATTGGCTGGAGAGGGGGCTTTGGCTCTCCTGCAGTGGGAGTTGGGATCCTTATATCATAAGGGCTTTAGTTTGAGACTGTCATAGCTAAAAGGTAGACATTTTACAAGACTGAAAATAACAATGTTTAATCAAGAGGAACATGATTAACGCCACCAATGGCTCCAAAGGGCCAAAGCCAGAAAATCCATCTCCATATTTATCCCAGGAGAGCTACCTTTGTGTAGCTTGTTCTCTGAGGTATCATCCTCCAGGTAAGGAACCGGTGAGTATGTAAAGTAGAAAAATCCTCACACATTTCATGGTGGGATTATAAAATGGCTTGGTTATTTAAAAACAAAATACAGCTATTTGTGCAGTGATGTGTGATCACACCTAAGCAGCAGGGATTTCTCATTGTATAGACACCATAGCATACTTATATAAACTAATGCTTTATGTGTTTTGTTTGATGCTGCTGCTGCTGCTGCAGATTTACCTGGGGACTGCATGCATGCTAAGTCCATGGTTGTCACATGACCTTGTGGAAACTGCTGCACAACAGGAGCTCTGGAGTCAGGTGTTGTCTCAAGTTCCTGATCTTCCTCAGACTTGTCAGTGCTAGGATTATAGGAATGCAGTAGCATGGTGCCTTTCCTTTGGAAAGAGTATCTTACTTTATGCCTAAGAAATTCCATGGCTAGGTGTTACTAATAATTATGGCTGCTTGCGACCACTGCATTTCTAATAGAAAACTGTTCATCTGGGGCTGGGTATTAGTGGGGAAAATGTTTGTTTGCTATGCATACAAACCTGGGGTTGATCCTCGGTGTTGCAGGGAGAGAAAAGCTATGCTAGTATTATTCATAATATTCATGATATCTTTATGCTGGGAGCAATCCAAGAGCTGGTGAGAAGCAGAGTGCCTTAGCTAAATTGGGGAATATTTACACAACAGGACACAAAGCAAAAATGTCTCGAAACAACAAAACCCCACAATTAAAAAAAAAAAAAAAAAAAAAAGAGGGATTGGGGATTTAGCTCAGTGGTAGAGCGCTTGCCTAGGAAGCGCAAGGCCCTGGGTTCGGTCCCCAGCTCCGGAAAAAAGAACCAAAAAAAAAAAAAAAAAAAAAAAAAAAGAGTGTGTAAGTTAAAACCTGTGCGAAGTTTTAAATAATTTTGCAATTTAGGTCTTTGTAGAATTGAAGTTTGTCATTCTGCTTCTTCAGTGGTTTTTGTTGTTGTTATTGTTGTTGTTGTTGTTTTGAGACAGGGTCTTGATGAAGTAGCCCAGGCTGACTCGAATTTGTTGTCATCCTACTGCATCAGCTTCCCGTGTCCTGGGGCTGTGAGCATTCACCACCAAGTCTGGTTCCATGGTTTTCTTATGCTCGATCTATCATGCCGGGCTTAGGCAGTGAAGGAGTTGGAAGACAGAAAGCTGGCGATAATGTAGTAGAATAAGGGAGGCCAAGGTTCAGCTCCACCACGTGGCTCTGGCTTTAGAGTCCAGACGAAGGGACTACTGGGACAACTGATGTTGGTCAGCCTGAGCTAAGAAATCAGCAGTGATTAAGAAGAGACCAGCATCACTGAAGTGAAATCTTTCCTGAGAGCACAAAGAAGCTATGTTCCAGAGACACCCAAGGTCATACCTCGTGCTTCAGCTGGACTTGGTAACGTGTAAGAATCACTCAGGTGGTACTGGCTTTGAAGGTATGAAGGGGTCATGGAAAGTAGCTGAGTCTTGGCACTGTGAGAGGCCACGGAAGGCCATTGGTGAAGGTGCAGCCTCAGTTGCAGTGGATGGCCCAAGATGGCCCAAGAATGAAGGGGTCATGCAAAGGAGTTGAGGCTTGGCACCATGAAGAGAACCCATGAGAGGCTATTGGTGAAGCCTGGTTGCAGCAGAAGTCCCCAGTGTATTGGAGATGCCAGTACCATGGGATGATCACCAAGAACAGCAGAGGCAGTGGAGTGGATCAACCTGAGTTTAGAGTGCTACAGAGGGCAGGGCTAGAGAAGTGACACCAGCCCTTTGGAGGATCCCAGAAGATCATGTGTGGATACCAGACATTGGGACAAGAAACTGTGAAGCTGAAGTTGACTTGGAGACCCCAAGATGTTAACGATGCCAGAGCCATGGGCTATCTGCTGAGGAAAGCTGCTAACAGGGAGTGAAACCAGCCCAGGAGATAGAACTTTATTGTAGTCAACAAAGATGAAAAACAAGTTGGAGATCTCAAGACCATTTTGACATCAGACGTGGAGATGTAGAGTTCTGAGTTTGCCCAGCTGGTTTCCTGTCTTGCTTTGGGTATTAGAGTTAAGTGATTGGATGACTCTCAGAAGAAACTTTGAACCTTGGACTTTTAACATTGTTGAGACTGCTATAAGCTATGGAGACTTTGGAAGTTGGACTAAAAGTACTTTTTAAATTTTGCTATGTTTAGGTCTGGCCCCCATAGACTCATGTGTTTGAACAGGCCTATGGGGACCAGGGAGTGGCATGTGATGGTTTATATATGCTTGGCTCAGGGAGTGGCACTATTAGGTGTGACCTTCTTGGAGTAGGTGTGTTATTGTGGGTGAGGACTCCCACCTTGATAATGGATTGAACCTCTGAACCTGTGAACCAGTCCCAATTAAATGTTGGCCTTATAAGAGTTGCCCCATGGTGGCCCACCAACTTCAACAAGGCCACACCTCCAAGTAGTGCCACTCCCTGGGCCAGGTATATTTGAACCAGTGTGTGTGTGTGTGTGTGTGTGTGTGTGTGTGTGTGTGTGTGTGTGTGTGTGTGTGTTGGGGGGAGGTGGGCAGTGTGTATTCAGATGCTGATTACTGTGCCCAGAAATCTGGTTGCAATATAGGCATTGGCATTTTCAAGCATTTCCTGTTTCAATGTTGTAAAAATTGTTTTCCCTCATATCTGATTGGTTAATAAAGAGCTAATTAGCCAATGGTTGGGTAGGAGAAGAGGAAGTGGGATTTCTGATTCTCGTGAGAGGGTCCCTGGTGGGGACCAGAGGAGTTCCAGGCAGTTGAGCTGTCTGACATGGGTGCTGGGAACAGAACTCCAGGTGCTGGAAACAGCTCCAATCCTGTGCAAGTGCAGTGCATGCTTTTAACTCCTGAGCCATCTGTCCTGCCCGGGTTTGTTTGAAACAGTGTCTCACTCTCTGGCCCCAAACTCACCTCAGTCGTCCTGCGGAGCCCTCCTGAGTCTGAGATTACAGGTGTAAGACACTATATCTGGCTTGTTTTTTTCTGTTTTTTATTTTTTAATTACGTCATTATCACCTAGGAAAATTATGGGTTTAATTAAACAAATTAACATCTTCCCTATTTTGGGTGCGTCTCTAGAAAACCCTGACAGGGATGGTAGTATGGACAAATTTCTTAATCGGGTGAAGTCTATATTAGGGGTATATTGCTCAGGAATGTGTTGGTTTTCATTGTATTTGTACATATTCAAGTGTGTCTGTCTTTGTGTATGCCACCTATGGAAGGTTGTTCATGGAGGCCAGAAGAGGGTGTTAGATCCCCTGAAGCTAACGTCACAATTGGCTGTGAGCCACCTGATGTGGGTGCTAGGACATGAGGAACCTGGAGTGAAGGAAGCACTCCTACCCACTGACCCATCTCCACCTTCCCATGTCTCCAGCCCTTAACTGCTCCAAGTTTATGTAGTTTCTAATCTATTACATCATGTTAAACTTTTAAACATTTTATGTATTTACTCATTTATTATTATTTACGTATTATGTATTTACTTAAGTGAGTAGGTGTGTATCAGCAGAGGACACAGGACAACTTGAGGATGTCCTTTCCTTCTACCATGTGGCTTCCAGGGATCGGACTCAGGTCATTACACTTGGGCAGCAAGTACCTCTTGCTTGCTGAGCCATTCTTCCTGCCCCAAATCACATTTTGGGGTGGGTGGTTTTGTTTGTGGTGTGTGTGTGTGTGTGGTGTGTGTGTGTGTGTGTGTGTGTGTGTGTGTGAGAGAGAGAGAGAGAGGAGAGAGAGAGAGAGAGAGAGAGAGAGAGAGAGAGAGAGAGAGAGAGAGAGCAGGAATCAATTTAGAGCCTCAAAACACTTATGGTAGGGGCTGGAGAGATGGCTCAGCGGTTAAGAGCACCCGACTACTCTTCCAGAGTCCAGAGGTCCTGAGTTCAATTCCCAGCAACCACATGGTGGCTCACAACCATCTGTAAAGAGATCCGATGCCCTCTTCTGGTGTGTCTGAAGACAGCTACAGTGTACTTATATATAATAAATGAATAAAAAAATAAAACACTTATGATAGGCCCAGGGATGTATGGTTGGTAGAATGCTTGTCTAGCATGCATGAAGTCCTGTGTTCACTCCATTCCTTAGCACCATATAAACGGAGTGCTTTGGGAGGCCTGTAATCTCAGATCTTGGGAGGTAGAGTCAAGAAGATTAGCTGTTCAAGATTATCTTCAACAAAATAACAATTTCAAAATCAGTATGGGATACTGAAGTCCTTACCTAAAACAAAACACTCCTGGGATGTGTGTGGTCGTCAGAGGTATATATATACATATACATATATATATACATATATATATACATATATATATATATATATATGAAAGAGAGAGAGAGTGTGTCAGTCTGCTCAATTGCTCTTTTGCCTTAGTTTTTTTTTTTTTTTTTTTTTTTTTTTTTTTTTTTTTTTTGGAGCTGGGGACTGAACCCAGGGCCTTGCACTTCCTAGGCAAGCACTCTACCACTGAGCTAAATCCCAACCCCTTTGCCTTAGTATTTAAAAACAGTCTCTTGAACTGGAAGCTGGCCAGCCAGGAAACACCAGGGATCTTCGTTTCTCCAGTGCTGAGATTGTAGGAGCACACAATGCATCAAGCTAGGATCTGAACTCAGGTCCTAATGGTTGTACGGTAAGCATTTTACTGACTGAGCCACTTCTCCAGCTCCTCAAACCCCAGGTTTTTGAAGACATTTAGAATATAACATTCACTTAAAATTTTTCAAAGCCTTAATTCTACTTAAGAAATTAATCTGCTCAATTCTACTCTTGCTGAGTCCTCCCATTTAGTTGCTACCCATTGAGTTGACCTTTCTGGTTTGTACCAGTGTAAATTCTTGTAGTGAGGCAGCTGGATACAAAGCAGCAATTACATAAATGGAACTTAGGGTTTGTATGTGGTGTTGGAAATTGAACAAGGGCAAGCAATCTAATGTTGCCATACCCCAGTCTTATAGAGGAAACTAAAGATTAGGGCTCAGCTGGTAAAGGCACAAACACGAGCATGGCGATCTGAGTTCAGCTGCCAGAACCCACATTAAGAAGCCACGTACCTGTACCCAGCCCTCATGCTGCAAAGGGGAGGTGGACATAGAACTGCTGGGAGGGCAATGGTGCAGCAGCAGCAGAAACAAGAGGCTCTGCCATGAGGCAGAAGGTAAGAATTCCTCAGATGTATCTCTTAACTCCTCAGATGTGTCTCTTGACCTCCACCAATGGCCATCATAACACACACACACACACACACACACACACACACACACACACACACACACAAGCACACGCACACACAGAGTTGAGGGTGGTCAATGAGATGGCTTAGTTGATAAAAGCACTTGCCACCATGCTCTGAGTCAATTCCCAGAAGCCACATGGTGGAAGGTGAGTGGTGACTCCCCTAAGTTTACGTAAATTTATAACAAAAACTGAATAATCTTTAAGGCTAGCACTGTGGCCACACTTATGATCTTAGAACTCAGGAGGCTAAGGCAGGAGGATTTTTAGGTGTTTAAGACTAGCCTGGGCGGCAGAATGAGATTGTTTCGAGAAAGAAAAAAAAAACAACAGACCAAAGTCAAACCACTTAATGAAGTATATGGCCCAAATTTAATAAGAGATCCTATCATATTACTCATTGTCACTTGCATCTCTAGTCTCTCTCAGAGTTCACAGTCTGAATGCTTGTCCCTCAGCTGGTCTTCTTTTGGGAGGCTACAGAACCTTTAGGAGATGGCGCCCACTGGAAGAAGTAGGTCACTGGGGATAGGACCATGAATGTTAACCAGGTTCCCGTCTAGGTGTGAGTTACTGATGATAACAGTAGGATGTGCTCCTGCTACCATGAACCAAGTCCTCTGCTCTGTTCTCCTTTCTATGGAGGAGTGAAATACTCCGAGCCCCGGGACACTTTATTCCTCCCTCAACTTATCCTTGTTAGGGACTGTGGTGCCACATTACCCATTAGTAAGTTACATACATGTTCTCTTTTGATAAAAGTAATATTCACCAATATGTTACGTGCATGGTCAGGTTTTATTCTTTGATGAATGGTCTTAAAACATCACATCAAGCAAGGCTGAAAAGTAAAATTTGAAATTTTTATAAGGACAAGTTATAACACATGTAATGATTAGTCACTCTGTGAAGTTTTGATCTTAGAGCATATGATGCACCCACTGGCAATAGCACCCAGGTTTTCCAAAAAGCCAGTCATCATTTGTCTCTTGTCTGCATAGATTTCTTCTCATTGGCTACCTTCTGCTTTTGTTGCATGATCTCTGAATCCCTGGAATAAAGAAAAGGGTGTCAAGTTTTCACAGGAAAACTGACTTAATGCTCTTGTTTCCTATATATAATCCTTTTAGTGCATTCAAAGAAGACATAAACATTCATGTCTTTCCATTTTTTCTGGATGTAGACAAAGAGAAAAGCAAAGACTGCAAAAGCATTCAAGTCAGACCCTTGATCACCATGCTACTGTTATGATGGCCTTGGGCAAATAATCTCAAAGCTCTTTCATTTGGTGAAACGAGAGGGAGTCTCACTGTGTAGACGTGGCTGCCCTTGCATTTACTATGTAGACCAGATTGGCCGTCAACTCCCGGAAATCACCTGCCACTGCCTCCGTGCACTTAGGAAGCTTCCTGTATGCCTAGGACTAAAACATCAATGTTGCAATTCTTGTAGCTGACACACAGCTCAGAAGACTCTGAGCTTTGATCCTCTTGCCTCCCTTCCCTGAGGATTGGAATTACAATAATTCAGGCCTTTAAAAGCTACAAAGCAAATAAAATAATCAATGCTTAAAATGATCACTCTGAAGAAATATGTGGTATTTGAAGAACTTTCTTAACCTTTGTGTGTCCCTGGTTGAATCTTCATGTGTCATGTAACTATGACCAAATTATCCAAGCTAGGTGATCCATGAGTTAGTGGGCCATACTTACACATATACTGTAAAGCACTTGGGAGGTAGAAGCAGGAGGATCAGAAGTTTAAGGTCTTATCTACTATATAGGAAGTTCCAGGCTAACCTGGGACACATGAGTGCTTACACGTCCTCTTCCTTCAAAAAGAAACAGAAAAACAAAATCTAATAACACTAGACATCAAATCCAGGACTTCATGCAGGGCTCCATATTTTAAAAAATATACTACATAGATAAGTATTCAACATCCTCAGTTGAGTGTGGTGGTTCACCCAGTGGTTCCAATACATGGGAGGCTAAGATTACTACAAATTCAAGGTAGTAACTATTCTAAACTGTTCAAAAATAGTGTTATTTAAAGTCCAAAATGTCTTTATTGTTTTTATCATCTTCGTGTGTCTATTTCTTCCCAAAATATTAACTTCCAACCCTATTATCTGATCTGGAGTTTTCTGTGCCTTTGTCTCCCTCTGGTGTTCCATTTGGGAGATTGCAGTAGTGGCTGACTGTACCATGTTGGGCGCCATAATATAGTTCAACCGATTTAAGTTTATTCCTGACTAGCTTACAAATAAATGAGACTCAGACTATAATTATTTTATTTGGCTTTGACAATTACACCCCTAATCTACTTTTCTAACTGCTGGCCTGGCTACCTCCTTAGCAGTGTACCCCAGATACTTGCTGTTTCTCCTGGCTATGTGCTAATGGTATATCTCCTCACATGGTGCATTCTCCTCTCTCCTCCTTGGTCTTCCTCTTGGAAGTTGGAGAATTTCTGATACCCTCAACCAGCTAACTCAAAATCCACTTACCTCTAGTCCCTCCAATAATTGGCTGTAGCCATTTTTATTTAACCAGTAATTTTAAATCAAAGAACAAGGTTTGCATAATAACCACTAAACATGAGAACTCACTCATAGGCCCAGACCTTCTGGTCTACATACTGAGCTCCAGTCAAGCTTAAGATACAGTGTGAGGCCTTGTCTCACAAATCAAAGAGAAATCAAGCCAAACCAAAGCTACTCTCTATGTGCAAAGTTTTGTTTTTGCTTAACAATTCTTTAGTTATTATTACTGTGCTTTATAATAAAAAACAGAAAGGGGCAAGATGGCTTGGCAGTTCAGAGTACTTGCTGCTCTTGCAGCAGATCTGAGTTCAATTCCCAGAAAGCACATGGTGGTTCACAACTGTCTGTAACTTCAGTTCCAGAGGACCTAAAGACTTTTCCAACTCCATGAGTATCAGGTATGCAGGCAGTGCACATACATACATGCAGGCAAAATACTTGTACACACAAAATAAAAACAATTCTTAAAAAGTATATAAAAAGAAAAACAGGCACAAGAGTAAATAATTTGCCTTAAATCACACAAATACCAACGTCTGGCCATTTCAAAATTAGGGATCTTTCCTATGTTAACACCTACATCTAAAAGTAGTTTTAGTTCAGTTTAGTTCAGTATTGGCTACTTCTATAATAAGACATTTCTATAAACACAACAGAAAAAATGAAGGAAAATCTACAGAGAGATGAATTCGGTGGAAAAGAACAGTGGTTATTTTTCTGTTTCAAATCAAGTTCTGCTGTATTTGCTATATGACATAGTAATAGTGCCCAAGTTCAGAGCTACATGTTAGATGTAGCTACTAATGCCTGGCACCCAGGATATACAAGCCTGAGGCAGAAGAATCAGTGAGACTTTGGGTCTCAAACCAAACCAAACCAAACCAAACCAAACCAAACCAAACCAAACCAAACCAAACCAAACCAAACCAAACCAAACTAGCACTTCACTTTCCTGTTCTTCACACTGGTGTGAAGACTGTTTCAGGTTCACACCGGTGTGAAGACCATTTCAGGTTCACACTAGTATGAATACCATTTTAGGAGACATGGTAGAGACAATATGGCACAACCAGCACATTTTAAGGGGGTGGGTATTAGCTAAGCAAACAATGGTTATTTCTGAAACAGGCTAGAAAAGGTTTTCCAATAAAAAGAACATTTCAGGATCACTCATCTATACTCTTTTCACTCCAAGGTGAGCTAACAGAAACTTAAGGCGAGTTCATTGCTTAATTAGTAATGTCTTAGTTATTAAAGTTCCTGCTGTACAGCACGAGGAACTAAGTTTAGAACCTCCACAAAATTCATGTAAAAAGCAGGGCATGGTACTGTGTATCTATCCTCAGTGCTGGAAGGACAAGGCTTAGATTTGATCTTATTAAGAAGTCTCAACTATGGTTTAACATACACAGATAGTTATTAATTTATTTAGTGTGTTTTGTAGGGAAGGAGAGAAAGAGAAAGAGGGACCAAGTTCAGAGCTTTATATATGCTAGGCAAAGGCTCTATCAGATGGTAAGTCTCACCTTCAGCCCTAGCATGCTCCTGTAAGTACAGAAGGTCTCACTAGATGGGTTGGCCCTAAACTTGAACTTGATATGAGCCAAGGATGACCTTGGACTTTTTGTTTTCCTGCTTCCATCCCCAAGTGCTTAGATTACAAGCATGTGCTGCTCCTGGTCTTTTTGCAGTGCTAGGACTGAAACCAAGGTGCTTTTATTAACAATGCCAAGTCTCATTTCAAAACAATTAAATTTCAGCGGGATTTAGAATTCTGGCTTTGGTAGTCATCAGAGATTCCAAGGTGATGCCCACATAAAGGCTTGAGACTGGTAACAAGCTCACAGAAGCACACCTAACTGCCGAGTATGAATAATGAAATCTCATTTTAGAATATGAAGTACATGTAGTCCAGTGATAGGGCTAAAAGGTCCTAGGTTAAATCCCCAGAACGTGAAGTGTATTTTAAATTGTAGAATGAATTTGACCTTTTTCCAGCACGGGGCAGGGGGTGGGGAGGTAAACACAAGAGCCCAGGTCTGTGAGGCATGTGACACTAAGATATATCTCTGGCCTAGATTCTTGTCCTCATACAGACTCATGCACCCCGCACCCCAGTTTTGTTAGTCTATGTAATGATAGAACTTAAAGCTTGGGCTGGAGAGATGGCTCAGTGGTTAAGAGCCCTGACTGCTCTTCCAGAGATCCTGAGTTCAATTCCCAGCAACCACATGGTGGCGCACAACCTCTTGTAATGAGATCTGATGCCCTCTTCTGTTGTGTCTGGAGACAGCTTCAGTGTACATATATAAAAAATAAATCTTAAAAAAAAAAAAACTTTTGAAAAAAAAAAAACCTTACAGCTTGGAATTAAATTCTCCTTGTGTACGTGTGGTTGTGGAGCCTGAACTGGCAGCTCAAATACCTAAAGCCTGTGATCTAACACTGAACGATGCCTCCAGGTTCTCTGCTCTGCTCTGGAACAGGACCATCTGCAACCTCGTTAAAGAGTTGTCTTGGGTCAACAGGACACATAGATACACAGAGACAGACAGACAGAGAGACACACACACACACACAATGAATGTAAAAGAATGTTAAAGCCTTTATCTTTCTTTGAGACAGTATCTTGTCATGTAGTCCAGGCTGGCCTCACTGATTCTCTTGCATCTGTCCCTGGAGTCGTAGGATGACACTGATTGACACTGCCCAGAGCGTTAAAGTGTGTCTGTGGCAGTTACTTGCCATACAAAGTCATCTGAAGTGTAGGGATGGACCTCAGGGCCATACAGACTTGAGGCAAGTGTTCTCTATTGCTGAGATACAGCCTCTGGGCGTACCTCCCAACTCTTTTGAGACAAGGTCTATAGGTCGCTTTAGCCTATGCCTCTGAGTAGCATAAAGTCTTATATGAATCCAGCGACCATTCTCTCCATCCCAATGGATCCCAGAAACCCATACTTTATTTTTGCCACAAATCCCTTTAAGACACTTGGGGCAAGCTGTCACGTTTTGGAAACATTGTATCCCATTCATGCAACAGTGTTTACATATGGAGGATGTTTGTATTTTCCACAATAAAATTCTTAAGGTTTGTAGTTGCTGTAA